>NW_026110405.1:47500-123290 GCF_024679095.1 Eriocheir sinensis | reverse complement strand
TTAAATAAAGATGGTTGTCGGCCACAGTCATTGGCGGGGTGGGGCCAATGAATTGCTTTGTGAAAGGATATGAGAGAATATACCGCTCACAACGCAACTCTAATAGATGAAGGCCCGTAATAGTGCTGGTAGTAGTAGTAGTAGTAGTAGTAGTAGTAGTAGTAGTAGTAGTAGTAGTAGTAGTAGTAGTAGTAGTAGTAGTAGTAGTAGTAGTAGTAGTAGTAGTAGTAGTAGTAGTAGTGGTAGGAATAGTAGTGGTGGTAGTAGTAGTAGTAGTAGTAGTAGTAGTAGTAGTAGTAGTAGTAGTAGTAGTAGTGGTAGTAGTAGTAGTGGTAGTAGTAGTAGTGGTAGTAGTAGTAGTA
Source organism: Eriocheir sinensis (assembly GCF_024679095.1). Taxonomy (NCBI): domain Eukaryota; kingdom Metazoa; phylum Arthropoda; class Malacostraca; order Decapoda; family Varunidae; genus Eriocheir; species Eriocheir sinensis. The sequence goes on along the minus strand of NW_026110405.1, from coordinate 122,928 downwards.
GTAGTAGTAGTAGTAGTAGTAGTGGTAGTAGTAGTAGTAGTAGTAGTAGTAGTAGTAGTAGTAGTAGTAGTAGTAATAGTAGTAGTAGTAGTAGTAGTAGTAGTAGCAGTAGTAGTAGTAGTAGTAGTAGTAGTAGTAGTAGTAGTAGTAGTAGTAGTAGTAGTAGTAGTAATATTGTTATAGTAGTAGTGGTAGTAGTAGTAGTAGTAGACTGAGCCACGCTGCCTATTCAGTAGTACTCCTGCATCCAACATCGGTGGACGTTCCTGATGCGCACCATCCCCGGCATCAGTCCACTCCTCCGACCACTGGAAAATGCCGTCAAGAATGTATTCCTGCCGGCGCTGGTGAAATCTCATGCTTTGGGGGAGGAGGAGAGAGATATGCTAGCACTTTCCCCAAGACTGGGTGGGATCGGGATCACCAACCCTGAGAAGCTGGCAGATAAGGAAAATCAAAACTCCATCAGCCTTACCAGGTCACTCATCAACAGGATCATCGCTCAGGAGGCAGAGGGCGAGATAGACCAAACAGAAATAAGAGATATTAAAAGAAAAATCTCAGAAGAAAGGCAACAGGACCAAAAAGACGAGGTGGACCGTCTTACACACCACCTGTCCACAGAAATGGGTAGAAAAATACACACAGCACAGGAGGCAGGCGCCTCTAACTGGCTAACGTCATTACCAATCAGAGCAAAAGGCTTCAGCCTCAAGAAACAAGAATTTGTCGACGCCATTGCTCTGAGATATGGCTGGCCGATTGAGGGACTGCCTGATCTCTGTCCATGTGGATCACCAAATGATGTCACCCACACCATGACATGTAAAAAAGGAGGCATCGTCTGTATTCGACACGATGAAGTGAGGGATCTGACAGCCAGCATGCTCGGGGAGGTATGCCAAGACGTCACTACCGAGCCGGCACTGCTTCCCCTGGACGGCGAACACCTTCGGTACAGGACAGCCAATACCTCACAGGAGGCACGGGTTGATGTAAGTGCCCGCGGATTCTGGGTGCGCGGACAGCGGGCGTTCATGGACATCCGCATATTCGACCCGATGGCTGCCTGTCACCGTGAGCTGCCCCTTCAAGCCGCCCACCACAGGAACGAGCAGGAGAAGACAAGGGCATACGGTGAAAGAATCCAACATGTGGATCAAGGCAGCTTCACCCCCCTCGTCTTCACCACATCCGGCGGGATGGGTCCCAGGGCCCAATGCTTCTACGCACGCCTCGCGGAACTAATCTCAGAAAAGAAGCATCAGCCAAGGAGCCACGTTGTCGCCTGGATAAGGTGTCGCCTCTCGTTCTCCCTGCTCAGGTCGGCCATCCTATGTCTCAGGGGCACCAGACAATCTGGCCCAAAAGCCACCAACATCTCCAATATGGACTATGAAGCCACAGTGGTGGAGAGTGACATTAGGGTGGGTCGGGAGTGACTTGAGTAGGGAAGGAAAGGGGGATCTAGACGTAATAGATGATAGGTGATTTAGTGTCAGGTAGTATTAGTGATATGGTTGGATGCCACAGTCATTAGCGAACAGAGTTGGGGCTAATGACCTCCAAGCTATGGAGCCCTCCATGATTATGTGTCGGGAAAATAAACATGGGTGGAGGTATCATCTATGTAGTATTTCTAAAGTAGTAGTAGTAGAAGTAGTAGTAGTAGTAGTAGTAGTAGTAGTAGTAGTAGTAGTAGTAGTAGTAGTAGTAGTACTAGTAGTCATAGTAGTAGTAGTATTAGTATTAGTAGTAGCAGTAGTAGTAGTAGCAGTAGTAGTAGTAGCAGCAGTAGTAGTAGTAGTAGTAGTAGTAGTAGTAGTAGTAGTAGTAGTAGTAGTAGTAGTAGTAGTAGTAGTAGTAGTAATAGTAGTGCTGTACTCTTTCATATTTCATCTGTCCACTCACAGCGTCAATCTTCATGGGTGTGGCACATTGTGGCTCATGACTGGGTGAAAATTGTCATGTCTGAAATCGTTGGTCATGCGAGATTAACAGCAAAACTCTTCCGTCAGTAATATATATGAATGTTTTTATGTACAAAGAAACCATGACACGTCCTTATGTACATCCCAAACACGCCGATCTCCATGGATAACACACCATACAGGCACACGAAAGACAAGCTTGTGTCAGACAGCGAGGGCAGATCATACGCGAACTAACAACAGGCTTAAAATAATAACCTTTATTTCATTCATGATACAGAAAAATACACCAGGTTCTTTAAGTGTAAGAAAAATGTTCTTTAATAATTCCTTGCATGTAAATCACGTGGCTAATACTTGACGCAACGAGAAACATTACTAATGTGAGGCTTGGCTATTTACAATATTAACTACGTGATTCACTTGCAATGAATAACTGAAACTCCCTTTATTCGCGCCTACAGGGCCTGATGGCTTTTCATGTACAGTCGACGCTAGAGAGTAGTGTCACGGTTTTCAGAATGTTTAGCCTGGTGGCGGTATCTGGCAACTATACCACGGTGACGCATTCACTGGCGATGTTAGTAACGCGTTTCAGTGTGTACCGTGTGTGTGTGACCGTGAAATTATAATATTGTATAATATTATATTATATTATAATATAATGTAGTTAGAAATATACCAGATTACATGACTTCAATTTAGATATGCGATAATGAATGCCTTCTACATGATGATGACGATGACGAGGTAAAACATCACGAACAGTCTGAAACACTTTTTCTTATTAAACTTTGAAATTACCGCGTGCAATGCTGCCCTTCACAGAGGCAGGCAGTTACTAATGCTCCTTACCATCAAACAGCAAACAGGCTTGAGGGTCTGCTTAACTCGCAGCCTTAATTCCCGTCACTATAAAGCCTCAAAGACAATTCAGATCATCAAAAATCTAAAATCATTTCTCCGTGAAGATTACGTAATATCTAAGTATAAATACGTGTGTGTGTGTGTGTGTGTGTGTGTGTGTGTGTGTGTGTGTGTCGCTGACTAGCTGACCCCTTGTCGCTGATGGATATGTCTCCCGTCCCCACCCAGCCTCTCTCTCTCTCTCTCTCTCTCTCTCTCTCTCTCTCTCTCTCTCTCTCTCTCTCTCCTATTTTTTTAGGTATTAGGAATTATACGTTTGTACAGCCACTGACGTGGCAGCTCAACTGCAGTGCCTGCGGACATAAGGGCTTTGATAGAATACCGCTGCTCCAGCCGTCAAGGCCCGCGGTCGACGACGCCATCATGTGAACGTTTATAGCCTATTATTACGTATAAAAAATATATATATATAAAGAACAAGATCTCGGCTGTCAGGGATTTTTTGTTTTTAGTTAAAAGGCATAACAATCTCCCTTAATAAGTGCAGTATATTTTTAAATGTATCATAGTTTGATAAACAACTTAGAGTTGCTCTTGACTAAATTTAAACGAAACTAAAAGCTCGTGTCAAAATGTAGCGACAGAGCCTAAAGAAAAAGTATGTATTAAGCGTTAGCGACGGGCACTTTTGATAAATATCTGTCTTAACATTATGTAGAGTGCACCTGTGACCACCGATCACCACAACACTACGATTTCGATAGGATGTAATAATGTTCATGTCACGTGGAGGGGTTGCCAGATGTCGCTTTCTGAACGAAACTTCCTCGACAGTGTGTCACTACTCTCTATAGCCGACTGTACAATTCCGGGATTATCGTATTATCGTACAGGCGTTATTGTACATCGTACAAACGGTCAGATTTCCGTATTTGTACGATAATTATTGTACGACTGGCAACGCTGGGTTGGGTGCGGCGCTCTGGGTTGACTCGGTGTCGTGATTCTACGCGTCCTCCTATTTCTGGTCGTCCGTTTTGTTTACAAACCTGCTGTGAACACTTACGGATCCATGTACGCAGCTGGTCGGGTGTACAGTCGCGCTACGAGGTGTTGACACAATTTTCATAATCTTTCGGACACGGCTGGCGACATCTGGCAACTACCCTCGGGGAAACATTCGCTACCGACTTTTATAAAACTACTTTAATTTTAAAGTCTACTTTTGCACACACCTAATAAATATCAGTGATTCCATTAAATGCAATGAAAATTAACAGTGTACTCTATGTGAATGTGGCGAAGAGAAACGTATTGGAATGCTAGGCTATGTAGCCACCCACATTCATATGCAGAATCGCCGGGGCGGAGTAGAGGTCACTTCACTATTTATACCAACAAGTTATAAATAATATTATTTTGATCAGATGTATATAACTGACTCGACAGTGGTGAATGGAAGAAAGTGATAGGCTAGCAGTGACCAGGCATCGTCTCTACCCATACAATAGGCTATTATTTTTATTAACGCGTCGTCCGTCGTGTGTTTCGACAGTTCGTGCAACTTTGAATTATATGTCTGGCCACTTGTCGATACTTCTCTTTGGATTTTACCGTTAATTAAAAATATAGACACTTGATTTTTTTTCAGAATCTCGCTGATTTGACACACACAAGATTTATATAGTCACGCAAAAATGTCGTTCCCGATGACGTCATTATCAAATGCGAGTTTATTATGTAGTATTTATTTCGCATTTTATCAAATGAAGTGCAGCTAATTAATTTTTTCTATTATTCTATAATATAGGGTTTATCACTACAATGAAAGAAGGAGCAATATATTTGTGCAGTTATATATATATACTTAGTCTTAACATAGAACTCATTTGACTCTTTTAATGTCTTGAACGAAAACTGTATCAAAATGTTTCGGCAGAGCTGCTTAATATATCGTTATAAGGTAAAAACTTCCACTCTATTGAATCTTTTTCCTTTCTCAGTATCACATTTTGTGTATCTATAACAAAATCACTCCTAAACACCCCTTCCCTTCGAATAATATTATGTACTATTTGAACGAAAGTCATTGCAAACTGTGTCAACACTTCGTAGCGCGACTGTACATGGCTGACCCCCCAGTGTTTTCAAGCACGGGATGGCATATTGTTTTATTCCTTCATAAAAACACATCAATGAATCCAGTGCAGCGCTCTGTTTTGTACCAGGTGAAGTGAAGGAGTAATAAATAGCCTTCATGCAGTGATTCACCAGTAAACTTGCGGGAAATAGCATCTTGCTATTGTCTAAGAACAAAATTGTTTTACCCGACCAGCTGCGAACACGGATCCGTGTTCATAGCAATCCGCCTTTTGGTTTGTAAACAAAACGGACGGCCAGCAATAGGAGGACGCGGAGAAACACGACACCGGGTGCGCCGGGGCTTGGCAGCTGGCGAGTCAGGTCAGGGGGTTGTCAGCTACCCACAACCTGGAAAATGAAATTTTGCAATGAACCAATTTTATGTATAAAAACATGTCGGAATGCACGACTTTTTTACATCAGGTATAAATACAACTATAGAATAAATAGATAAAATATACAATAAATAAATAGATAGAATATACAATAAATAGAGGAGTGGCTAGCCCGCTGTCCTACTAGCCAAGAACCCCATGAAGATGTCTGTATATGAGTTGTCGAGTATGGCTGCCGCGTACGGGGGAACCGACGCGCCACTACGTACAGAACCACAGCCTTGTGGTGCAAAATTGTCTATGTGGTCAGCAGCTGGAGACACAGCGATCGGAACGATAAATGTTAACACTTGGCATGCACCAGGGAGGCTTAAATGTACTCAGGAGGACATCAGTCGCTATAGATGGGATGTACTTGGAGTCTCTGAGACACATTGGTGCGGAGAGGGAGAAATGATGAGCGAAGGAGTCAAAACTATATACTCAGGAAGAAACGATGGTATACATAGAGAGGGAGTAGCCATCACGCTAAGCAAAAGAGCCCAGAAGACTTATATTAGCCACAAGACAATAAGTTCTAGAATAATAGCAGTCAAGATGAGGGGACGTCACAGAAAGGCCGTAGTGATCCAGGCTTACACACCGGACACCAACCACGACGATGAAGAAGTGGAGGGATTATACAGCCAGTTAGAAGAGGAAGTAGAGAGAACTCATGAAGGAGACCTAGTCATAGTAATGGGAGACTTTAATAGCAAAACTGGAAGTGACAACCAAGGTTATGAGGAAGTGATGGGTAGACACGGAGTGGGAGAGAGAAATGACCGTGGAGCGAGATTGCTGGAACTTTGTCAGCACAACAGCCTATGTATCACTAACACTACGGCGGAATTTAAGAGTTAGAAGACTGTTAGTAAGTGGAGAGGAGTTGATGATACGAAAAGCTTTCGACTCCATTCTGTTGAAGAGAGCTGTGTGTGTGTGGAGCATCCTCACACGTGAGATGCATACTCCATACGAGGGCGGACAAGGCCTTTGAATATGGACAACATCTGGGAGAACTTGCGGAGACGAAACAGAATGCCTAACACTGAGGAAACAGACTTAGAAAGAGAGGAAATATAAATTATCCAGTCAAGATTTTGTGTTACGGATAGACCGTGGATGTTCTGTGTTGAAGAACGTGACAACTGAGTGTTGCCGAAGAATAGGGTATAGGTGTTAGGAAGTTGTGTCGAGTGGAGAGCTGGAGAAATTATTGTTTTGAGGCGTTAAAGGACACAAGGCTCCTCCTCCCTCGGAAAGAAATGATAGCAAGGTCTGAGGTTAAGCCTCCTGCAGCCTCCAGACTGGAGTCTTGTATTTCCTGTTGGAAGGGTATTCTGTTGAAAGAAGTTGAATGATGAGGAGTAATGTCATCAGCGAACGAGTAGATAAGACTTTGTTTTGGAAAGAAATCATTGATGAATAACAGGAAAAGAGTGGGTGATAGGACTGAGCCCTGTGGGACACCACTGTTGATTGGAATAGAAGAACAGTGACCGTCTATCACAGCGGAGAAAGAACGGCCGGAAAGGAAACTGGAGATAAAGGTACAGAGAGAGGGATAGAGTATGTAGGAGGGAAGTTTAGACCGCATAGACTTGTGCTAGGCCTTGTCGAATGCTTTCGAAATGTCTGAGACAATAGTGAAAGTTTCACCGAAACGGCTAAGAGAGGATGACCAAGAGTCTGTTAAAAAAAAAAAAAAATCACCAGTAGAACGCCTATTGCGGAACACATACTGGTGATCAGATAGAAGGTCAGAAGTGGAGAGAAGCTTATGAATTTTCCAGTTAAGTATAGATTGAAAAGCTTTAGATTGACTTGAAATTAATGCTAAGGGACATGGGTTTGAGGGACTGGAACGGTCACACATCTTATGTACAGGCTGTATGTAGGCTTACTTACAGCGGGAAGGAAAGGTAGATGTTGAAAAGCAGATACGAAAGAGTTTGACCGGGCAGGGAGTCAGCACAGTAGCACAATGTTTGAAGGCAAAAGGAGACACTATCAGGTCCATAAGCCTTCTGTGGATTGATGCGGCGGTGCTGCCGTCTGAATTACGGAGAGGAGCGAATGATGAAAAACTGAAATTGGAGGAGATATTTTTCGCTAGTTGCCAGAAGTCTTTGGAAGAATTAGAGAAGTTGAGGTACATTCTATTTTTTTTTTACAGCAGAGGAGTCAGTTCAAGGGCATAAAAAAAAGGAAAAAAATGTGAAGAAAAAGCCCGCTACTCACTGCTCCTAAAAAGAGTTAGAGGAGTGGCCGAAAGATAGGTCAATTTCGGGAGGAGAGGTGTCCTGATACCCTCCTCTTGAATGAGTTCAAGTCGTACGCTTGAGGAAATACAGATGAAGGAAGATTGTTCCAGTGTTTACCAGCGTGAGGGATGAAAGAGTGAAGAAGCTTATAATATTTAGTAAGTAAGAGAAGAGTAAGAGAAGAGATATGAAGTTTCCAGTTGAGATTTTGAGTTAAAGATAGACCGAGAATGTTTAGTGTTGCAGAAGGTGATATCTGAGTGTTGTCAAAGAATAGGGGATAGTTGTTTGGAAGATTGTGTTGAGTGGATTGGAGGAGAAACTGTGCTTTTGAGGCGCTGAAGGACACCAGGTTCTTCTTCCCCCAACCGGAAATAATAGTAAGGTCTGAGCCTAGGCGTTCTGCTTCCGTTTAGTTCCTGTTGGGTGGATCTTCTATTAAAAGAAGTTGAGTAGTGCAGAATGGAGTTATCGGCGAAAAAATGGATAGGACAGTTCGTTTTGGAAAAGATCATCAATGAACAACAGAAAGAGAGTGGGAGATAGGACAGAACCCTGCGGGACACCACTGTTAATAGGTTTAGGGGAAGAACAGTGACCAGCTACCACAGCAGAAATAGAACGGTCAGAAAGGAAACTGGAGATAAAGGTACAGAGAGAAGGATAGAAACTGTAAGAGGGTAGTTTGGAAAGCAAAGATTTGTGCCAGACCCTATCAAATGCTTTTGATATGTTCAGCGCAATAGCAAAGGTTTCACCGAAACGGCCAAAGCTGGCGTCACAAAGGACAAATTTCGCCCAACATGTTGGTCGTTTTTGTTGGCTGTTGGGCAAAACGAACAACAACCAACAAGATTTGGCGGGCCGGGCAAAATGGACAACAGATGTGACGTCAGACTGGTTGGGAGGAAACGGGGTCAAATGACATTCGTGCTATAAACTGTAAATGCAAATTGAAAATCAATAATCCTACATGTTTACTCAAATTGTCAACGGTAAAACTCCAAAAACCGACGTACATGTGCACGTTTGCGTTTGTGATTTATTTGTCCACTGCGTAAAGTTATTTATAACACTCAACTGACTCTATGATGGGTCACCGCCGCCCGGCCCCTGGGCCATGGGGTTGCCAGATTGGGCGAAAAGTAGCGGATTGGACGACTTTGAAGGCTATACGCTACTTAACTTTTTAATCCGCTACTTGCTACTTAAATTTTGAGTAATTCTGAAATTTATTGGGCTACCTCTTATTGAAATCCGCTTCTTTTTGATTTGTGAGTAGGCTACTTATCGGGGGCCGGGCCTCGGCCCCCGCCCGGCCCCGCCACCCTGGGTGGAGTATGTGCCTGGCGCGAGGTATAAATAAAGTTTAACAAATTAGTCATGGACGCCCCCAATGCCTCTTCTGGCGTTTTTGCAGCCGTAGCACATGCTTCATTATGTGCAATGCAGCAGCACAATCTTTTAAATCCTCAATATCCTTCCGATTCACGGTAAAGTGGCTGGAGAGATGCTGGCGTGGTGTTTGTTTTTGTTGTAGCGCGGCGTCAACACAACAGTGTTCACGGTCACAGTGTGATGCACAACATTGTTGATTGACGATGCTACAGTGTCGTCTATTGTCATCGATAAGGGTCGTGCCAAGCTGCTCCATTTATATATATATATATATATATATATATATATATATATATATATATATATATATATATATATATATATATATATATATATATATATATATATATATATATATATATATATATATATATATATATATATATATATATATATATATATATATATATATATATATATATATATATATATATATATATATATATATATATATATATATATATATATATATATATATATATATATATATATATATATATATATATATATATATATATATATATATATATATATATATATATATATATATATATATATATATATATATATATATATATATATATATATATATATATATATATATATATATATATATATATATATATATATATATATATATATATATATATATATATATATATATATATATATATATATATATATATATATATATATATATATATATATATATATATATATATATATATATATATATATATATATATATATATATATATATATATATATATATATATATATATATATATATATATATATATATATATATATATATATATATATATATATATATATATATATATATATATATATATATATATATATATATATATATATATATATATATATATAGGCTAGGCGGTGGCTGAATGGTAGCGTGCTTGGCAAACATTAACCGCGTGATGGACGACGTTGGTTCGAATCTCCACGCTACCACTTCGGAGTTTTCAGTCACCGCCGAGTGGCTTAAAACTACCCACATGCTGTCCTGAAGACCACCCATCAACCCGGATTTCAGAGAAACCGTCCAAGTGAATCATGAACGAGTTCCGGAGGGCATATTCCTCCTACTCTCCCCCCTCTGACTCCTTTATGCCTGTTATTAAGATTCTTCCTAATGATGTTTTCTATGCCCTCTCTGGCCTCAACTCTCAGAAGGCTTATGGACCTGATGGAGTGCCTCCTATTGTCCTTAAAAACTGTGTTTCTGTGCTGACACCCTGCCTGGTCAAACTCTTTCGTCTCTGCCTATCAACATCTATCTTTCCTTCCTGCTGGAAGTATGCCTTTGTACAGCCTGTGCCTAAGAAGGGTGACCGCTCCAATCCCTCAAACTACCACCCAATAGCTTTACTTTCATGTCTATCTAAAGCTTTTGAATCAATCCTTAACCGGAAGATTCAAAAGCACCTTTCCACTTCTAATCTTCTATCTGATCGCCAGTATGGATTCCACATGGGGCGTTCTTCTGGCGATCTTCTTGCTCTCTTAACTGACTCTTGGTCATCCTCTCTTAGCAGTTTCGGTGAAAATATCTCTGTTGCGTTAGACATATCGAAAACCTTCGATAGAGTCTGGCACCAGTCTTTGTTTTCTAAACTGCCCTCTTTCGGATTCTATCCTTCTCTCTGTTCCTTTATCTCCAGTTTCCTTTCCGGCCGTTCTATCTCTGCGATGGTAGACGGTCACTGCTCTTCCCCTAAACCTATCAACAGTGGCGTTCAACAGGGCTCTGTCCTATCACCCACTCTCTTCCTGTTATTCATCAATGATCTTCTTTCCATAACAAACTATCCTGTCCACTCGTACTCCGACGACTCCACTCTGCATTATTCATCTTCTTTCAATAGAAGACCATCATAACAGGAAGTACACGACTCCAGACTGGAGGCTGCAGAACGCTTAACCTCAGATCTTGCTATCATTTCCAAATGGGGCAGAAGGAACCTTGTGTCCTTCAATGCCTCAAAAACTCAATTTCTCTACCTATCAATTCGACACAATCTTCCAAACACCTATCCCCTATTCTTCGACAACACTCAGCTGTTACCTTCTTCAACACTAAACATCCTCGGTCTATCCTTAACTCAAAATCTCAACTGGAAACTTCATATCTCCTCTCACGCTAAATCAGCTTCCTCGAGGTTGGGCGTTCTGTATCGTCTCCGCCAGTTTTTCTCCCCCGCGCAGTTGCTATCCATATACAGGGGCCTTGTTCGCCCTCGTATGGAGCATGCATCTCACGTGTGGGGGGGCTCCACCCACACAGCTCTTCTGGACAGAGTGGAGGCTAAGGCTCTTCGTCTCATTAACTCTCCTCCTCCTACTGATAGTCTTCTACCTCTTAAATTCCGCCGCAATGTTGCCTCTCTTTCTATCTTCTATCGATATTTCCACGCTGACTGCTCATTTGAACATGCTAACTGCATGCCTCCCCCACTCCCGCGGCCCCGTTGCACACGACTTTCTACTCATGCTCATCCCTATACTGTCCAAACCCCTTATGCAAGATTTAACCAGCATCTTCACTCTTTCATCCCTCACGCTGGTAAACTCTGGAACAATCTTCCTTCATCTGTATTTCTTCCTGCCTACGACCTAAACTCTTTCAAGAGGAGGGTATCAGAACACCTAACCTCCCGAATCTGATCTTGCTTATGGCCACCTTTTCTGATTCTTTTATGGGAGCAGCGATTAGCGGGGTTTTTTTTTATCATTTTTTTTTGTGCCCTTAAGCTGCCTCCTTTGTTGTAAAACGTGTTGTCTACGTTAAAGGGCATCTCCCATCTATCCGACCAAGCTGAAATTTTGTGCAAATCCTCTTGGAGGCTTTGCCTGTCTTCATCAGTGAAAACTGAGTTACCAATCTTTGTGTCGTCTGCAAATTTACTAATGCGATTATTGAGTCCAACATCCACGTCGTTGAGGTAAATGTAAATGTATATATATGTATATATATATATATATATATATATATATATATATATATATATATATATATATATATATATATATATATATATATATATATATATATATATATATATATATATATATATATATATATATATATATATATATATATATATATATATATATATATATATATATATATATATATATATATATATATATATATATATATATATATATATATATATATATATATATATATATATATATATATATATATATATATATATATATATATATATATATATATATATATATATATATATCTCTCTCTCTTTACATTTACATTTACCTCAACGACGTGGATGTTGGACTCAATAATCGCATTAGTAAATTTGCAGACGACACAAAGATTGGTAACTCAGTTTTCGATATGTCTAACGCAACAGAGATATTTTCACCGAAACTGCTAAGAGAGGATGACCAAGAGTCAGTTAAGAGAGCAAGAAGGTAGGCTATCTTGATTTCCAGAAAGCGTTTGATAAAGTCCCACATCATAAATTAATTTATAAATTAAAGCAAATAGGTATTGACGGTCAAGTAAACCAATGGATCGCGAATTGGTTGAGCAACAGACAACAAAGAGTGGTGATTGATGGATTTAAGTCACAGTGGGCGCCGGTCACTAGTGGCGTCCCTCAGGGCTCGCTTCTTGGCCCAGTGCTCTTCATTATTTACATCAACGACGTGGATGCTGGACTCAATAATCGCATTAGTAAATTTGCAGACGACACAAAGATTGATAACTCAGTTCTCACTGACGAAGACAGGCAAAGCCTCCAAGAGGATTTGCACAAAATTTCAGCTTGGTCGGATAGATGGGAGATGCCCTTTATCGTAGACAAGTGCCAGGTCCTTCAGGTTGGAGCGAGGAATAAGAAGTTCGATTACGAAATGAGCGGCGTTAAACTCAAAAGCGTTCAATGCGTCAAGGACTTGGTGGTCAAATCGCGTCAAACCTCAAATTCTCACAGCAATGCATCGATGCAGCAAATAAAGCGAACAGAATGTTGGGTTTCATTAAAATAAACTTTTTATTCAAGAAAAAAAATGTAATAGTCCCGCTCTACAATAGTTTAGTCAGACCACACTTGGAATATGCGGTACAGTTTTGGTCTCCCCACCATGCAAAGGACATTGCTAAACTAGGTGTTCAGCGTCGGGCAACGAAAATGATCCCTTCCCTGCGCAACAGATCCTACGAAGAACGGCTTTCCATCCTTAACATGTTCTCTTTTGAGAAACGTCGCCTGCGAGGAAAACTGATCTAATGTTTTAAAATACTTAATGGTTTCACGAATGTAGACAGAACAAAATTGTTTATGATCGATGACACTTTGCGAACGAGGAACAATGGCGTAAAACTCAGGTGTAGACAAGTAAATTCAGACTGCACCAAATTTTTCTTCACCAACGTTGTAGTGCGAGAATGGAATAAGCTCCCACCATCAGTGGTCCAGTGTAACACGATTGACTCCTTTAACAAGCTCGATCGTCACTTCCTTCAACTTCAACTTAATGTCAACTAGAGTAGAAATGCAACGTTTTGGAGCCTTCTGATTAATGTAAAATCACTTAGGTTTAAGGACAGACCACCTAGTCTGGACCATGGGGTCTGTGTGGTCTGATTTTATATAAATATATATATATATATATATATATATATATATATATATATATATATATATATATATATATATATATATATATATATATATATATATATATATATATATATATATATATATATATATATATATATATATATATATATATATATATATATATATATATATATATATATATATATATATATATATATATATATATATATATATATATATATATATATATATATATATATATATATATTACATTTTGCCTGTGACGCCGTAGGCTTGTTTTTGAGGGCTCTGATGGTCGGCCCAGCCCGTTGTGGCCCAATGTTTATGTTTAGTGGCGCCATCTCTGGATTGGCTCATGCTGCCTCCTGGATATATATATATATATATATATATATATATATATATATATATATATATATATATATATATATATATATATATATATATATATATATATATATATATATATATATATATATATATATATATATATATATATATATATATATATATATATATATATATATATATATATATATATATATATATATATATATATATATAAACATAGATATTTTTTTTAAAGCAAAGGAGACAGCTCAAATGAACAACAACAACAAAAAGAACAATAAGGAAAAAAAAAGCCCGCTACTTCCTGCTCCTAAAAAGATTACAGAGTGGCCTAACGAAAGTTCAATTCGGGGAGGAGAGGCTGGGCATTCTGTATCGTCTCCGCCAGCTCCTCTCCCCCGCACAGTTGCCATCCATATACAGGGGCCTTGTCCGTCCTCGTATGGAGTATGCATCTCACGTGTGGGGGGGCTCCACTCACACAGCTCTTCTGGACAGAGCTCTCCATATCTTACTGATAGTCTTCTACTTCTTAAATTCCGTCGAGATGTTGCTTCCCTTTCTATCTTCTATCTTTATTTTCACGCTGACTGCTCTTTTGAACTTGCTAACTGCATGCCTCCCCCCCTCCTGCGGCCTTGCCTCACACGACTTTCTGATCAAGCTCATCTTTATACTGTCCAAACCCCTTATGCAAGAGTTAACCAGCATCTTCACTCTTTCATCCTTCTCGCTTGTAAACTCCGAAACAATCTTCCTTCATCTGTATTTCCTCCTGTCTACGACTTGAACTCTTTCAAGAGGAGGGTAGGAGGCTTCGTGTTGCAGTGGTTAGCACATTCGGCTCACAACCGAGAGAGCCCGGGCTCAATTCCCGGGCGGAGTAGAAAAATTTGGCCAGCTGAGTCGACAGGGTGACGGCGCCGCGTTCAGGAGGACGCGAGTTCAGTCCCCGCCCAGTGCCACCAAGCTGGGATTTTTCAGCCTCCGCAGAGTGGCTTAAAACTACCCACATGCTGTCCAGAAGACCACCTGTCAGCCCGGACTCTAGATTCTAGGTTAAATATGACCTCCGGGAGGGCAGCATGAGCCAATGCGCCAGAACGGGCTGGGCCGAACATCAGGCCCCACCGGGAAGAAGCCTACCGTCGCTATAGGCCGCGACGTAAAAAAAAAAAAAACTACGCCCCTGTCCACCCGGCAGTGAATGGGTACCAGGTATTAATCGGGGGTTGTCTCCCGTCTCCTGGGATCTTTTCCCTTCTAAAATTCCTTCCCTTTCTGTCTCTCTCCGGCATATGACCACAGATGTTGCGCCGACTAAACGAAACTTTCCAACTTTCTTCCTTTTTTGTGCCCTTGAGTTGTCTCCTTTGCTGTAAAAAAAAAATACACCCTTCTCTTTGCATTCATTCCTAAGGCTCTGTTGCTCAATACACTCTTCATTCCACCCATACATTTACTTGCTTCTTTCACTCTGTTTCCAACCTCCACATCCACACTCCCACTTACTGCTTCATGCGACCCCAGATACCTGAAGCTCTCACCTTCCTCCAGCAGCTCCCCATTCAGCCTCACATTCATTCTGCCACCATCAGCATCCCTTACACATCTCATAACCTTGCTTTTTCCCACATTCACTCTCAACTTTCTTCTTTCACACACTCTGCCAAACTCTGTCACCAGCTTTTGTAGGCCCTCCTCACACTCTGCCACAAGGACAGTGTCATCCGCAAATAACAACTGGCTTATCTTCCACTCCCTTTCATTTTCACGCACCAGTGCCAAGCCCTCACCTTGCACTCATGCATTCTTTTCCCTCACTACTCCATCCATGTACACGTTAAACAGCCACAGTGACATCACACAGCCTTGCCGCAACCCCACAATCACCTCGAACCAATCCCTCTCACCTTTACCAACTCTCACATATGCCCAACTATTCCTATAAAAGCTTTTCACGGCAGACAATAACCTACCTCCTATTCCATACATCCGCATTACACTCCATAATGCCTCCCTATCAACTCTATCATAGGCTTTCTCCAGGTCCATAAAGGCCTCACCGCTTGTTGGAAGGAGAAGCTTGTCATAGGAGTACTTTACAGACCGCCCAACCTTAACAAGGATAGTGGCGTCAAGAAAGTAAGCAGCTGCAAAGGATTAGGAGAGTGAGATCAGAAGTAGGCCAGGACCCAGAGCAGGGAAGGGCGTTAATCTTTGGTGAGGTCACTAGTCAGGTCAGTAGCTTGGAGGGTGAGTACAATAGTCTGGTCATGGAGATTAAACTAGGGTAGCAACAGTTTATACCTCACAGGGAAGTCAGGTCAACAGGTAATTACCCGCGATGGATGACAGACAGGCTAAAAACTGAAATAGGAAGGAAAAGAGGACTATATGTTAGAATCAAGATAGGGGGGGGGAACTCACCTACGGGACAGTTACAACGATTTAACTAAAACAGTAAAGAAGAACACGCGTATAGCAAAACGAAATTATGAGATTAAAATTGCCAGGGAAGCAAAGACCAATCCAAAGGGTTTCTTTCAACTTTAAAAGACCAAGGTTAGGGATAAGATAGGGCCCCTTAAGTCAGGAGAATCACTGCTAGATACAGATGAGGAAATGAGTGAGGCGTTAAACAGATATTTCTTAACTGTGTATACCGAAGAAGGATTAGACGATATACCTCAAGGAGAACAGATCTACAGGGGAGAAGAGGTGGAAAGATTAACCGTCATCAACGTAAATAGGGAGGTCGTGATTAGACAGATAGATAGACCCAAAGTTACTAAGGCGCCAGGGCCAGATGAAATTTTTCCCAGGGTATTAAAAGAATGTAAAACTGAAATCAGTGGGCAGCTAACAGAAGTTTTTAGAAAGTCGATAGACACAGGGGTGGTGCCTGTCTCATGGAGGCAGGCACACGTTATTCCAATATTTAAGAAAGGAGACAAATCTTCAATTCAAAACTATAGGCCGATCAGTTTGACGTCAGTTATAGGTAAAATGCTTGAGTCAATAACAGCAGATAGTATTAGGGACCATATTGACAGACATAATTTAATTCACGACTCACAGCATGGGTTTAGGTATGTCGTGCCTCACTAATCTTTTATCCTTTTACAATAGAGTATACGAGGCAGCTGACAATGATGAGAGTTACGATGTAGTTTATCTTGATTTTAGTAAGGTCTTCGATAAGGTACCTCACCAGAGACTGTTAAATACAGTCAGGGCTCATGGAATAGGAGGGAAGGTTTATGATTGGACTAGGGCGTGGATTTGCGACAGGAAACAGAGGGTTACCATTAACGGTAAAAAATCCGAATGGGGTAATGTTACCAGTGGGGTTCCCCAAGGTTCAGTTTTAGGCCCGCTTTTATTCATTACCTACATCAATGATATAGACAATGGGATAACTTGTGACTTAGTTAAATTTTCGGATGACACTAAAATAGGAGACACACTTAGGACAAGGGAGGATGCTAGAGCACTGCAGGAGGATCTCAACAAACTGTCAGCTTGGTCAGATAAATGGCAGATGAATTTTAGCATCACCAAGTGTTGCGTGCTAAGTGTAGGAACACGCAACCCATTACACAGGAATAGTTTAGACTCCAGCAGTTCAGTGGTCAGAAAAGGATTTAAGAGTGTTAATGAACCTGACCTAAAAGTAAGGAAGCAATATATTAGTGCGAGGAACAGGGCTCACAGGGTATTAGGTTTTATTAACAGAACGGTAACCAACAAAAGTGCAGAGGTCATCCTCAGACTCTATTTAGCGTTAGTTAGGCCACACTTAGACTATGCTGTCCAGTTTTGGTGCCCACACTACAGAATGGACATCAACTTGCTGGAATCAGTTCAGAGGAGGATGACCAAGATGATTCAGGGACTGAGGAACCTCCCATATCAAGACAGGCTTAAACATCTCAACTTACATTCACTAGACAAACGAAGAGTGCGGGGAGATCTGATAGAATTATTAAAATGGGTCAAGGGTTACAACAAAGGCGATATAAGTAAAGTACTGAGAATTAGACGGCAGGATAGAACACGCAGTAATGGATTTAAATTAGAAAAGTATAGATTTAGGAGGGAAATAGGTAAGCATTGGTTTAGTAATAGGGTGGTGGGGGAATGGAATAGACTCGGCAATCACATAGTGAGTGCAGGGACGATAGCTTGTTTTAAAAGTAGACTGGATAGCTACATGGCCGAGGATGACAGGTGGTAGTGGGAGGGGTGGCGGGGCAGAATCTGGAGCTGCCCTGTGTAGGCAATTAGGCAATTTGCTGTCTCCCCATGTTCTTATGTTCTTATGTTCTTATGTTTAAACACCTGATCCATGTACCCTCTGCCGCTCCTAACCCCACACTGCTCCTCACCAACCATACAATCTGTCCCGCATCGGTCCCTATCAATCAATACTCTCCCATACACCTTGCCAACCACGCTCAACAAACTGATACCCCTAAAACTACCACACTCATACTTATCACCTTTACCTTTGTACAGTGGCACTACACATTCACTCTTCCGCTCCAAGGGGACGGCCCCCTCTCTGAAACACTCGTTGAAGAGCCTCACCAACCACTCCACAATTTATATATATATATATATATATATATATATATATATATATATATATATATATATATATATATATATATATATATATATATATATATATATATATATATGTATGTATGATTGTTAAACAAAGAAGGCAGCTCAAGGGCACAAAAAAAGGAAGCAATAATAAAAAAAGCCCGCTACTCGCTGCTCCTAAAAAAGAATCATAAGAGGTGGCCGAAAAAGAGGTCAATTTCGGGGGGAGAGGTGTCCTGACACCCTTCTCTTGAAAGAGTTCAAGTCGTAGGCAGGAGGAAATACAGATGAAGGAAGATTGTTCCAGAGTTTACAAGCGTGAGGGATGAAAGAGTGAAGATGCTGGTTAACTCTTGCATGAGGGGTTTGGACAGTACAGGGATGAGCATGAGTAGAAAGTCGTGTGCAGCGGGGCCGCAGGAGGGGGGGAGGCATGCAGTTAGCAAGTTCAGAAGAGCAGTCAGCGTGGAAATATCGATAGCAGATAGAAAGAGAGGCAACTTCGCGACGGAATTTAAGAGAAGACTATCAGTAGGAGGAGGAGAGCTGATGAGACGAAGAGCCTTAGACTCTACTCTGTCTAGAAGAGCTGTGTGAGTGGAGCCCCCCCACACGGGAGATGCATACTCCATACGAGGGTGGACAAGGCCCCTGTATATGGATAGCAGCTGCGCGGGGGAGAACTGGCGAAGACGATACAGAACGCCCAACCTCGAGGAAGATGATTTACCGAGAGTGGAGATGTGTAGTTTCCAGTTGAGATTTTGAGTTAAGGATAGACCGAGGATGTTTAGTGTTGAAGAAGGTGACAGCTGAGTGTTGTCGAAGAATAGGGGATAGGTGTTTGGAAGATTGTGTCGAGTTGATAGGTGGAGAAATTGAGTTTTTGAGGCATTGAAGGACACAAGGTTCCTTATGCCCCAATCAGAAATGATAGCAAGGTCTGAGGTTAAGCGTTCTGCAGCTTCAAGTCTGGAGTCGTGTACTTCCTGTTGAGAGGGTCTTCTATTAAAAGAAGTTGAATAATGCAGAGTGGAGTCGTCGGCGTATGAGTGAACAGGACAGTTTGTTATGGAGAGATCATTGATGAAGAACAGGAAGAGAGTGGGTGATAGGACAGAGCCCTGTGGAACGCCTCTGTTGATAAGTTTAGGGGAAGAACAGTGACCGTCTACCACCGCAGAGATAGAACGGCCGGAAAGGAAACTGGAGATAAAGGAACAGAGAGAGGGATTGAATCCCAAAGAAGACAATTTAGAAAGCAAAGACTTGTGCCAGACTCTATCGAAGGCTTTCGATATGTCTAGCGCAACAGAAAACATTTCACCGAAACGGCTAAGAGAGGATGACCAATTCAGTTAAGAGAGCAAGAAGATCGCCAGTAGAAAACCCCTTGCGGAACCCATACTGGCGATCAGATAGAAGGTTGGAAGAAGAAAGGTGCTTTTGAATCTTCTGGTTAAGGATTGATTCAAAAGCTTTAGATAGACAGGAAAGTAAATCTATTGGGCGGTTGTTTGAGGGATTGGAACGGTCACCCTTCTTAGGCACAGGCTGTACAAAGGCATACTTCCAGCAGGAAGGAAAGGTAGATGTTGATAGGCAGAGACGAAAGAGTTTGACCAGGTAGGGTGTGAGCACAGAAGTACAGTTTTTAAGGACAAGAGGAGGCACTCCATCAGGTCCATAAGCCTTCTGAGAGTTGAGGCCAGAGAGGGCATAGAAAACATCATTTGGAAGAATCTTAATAACAGGCATAAAGAAGTCAGAGGGGGGATGAGTAGGAGGAATATACCCAGAATCGTCCAGGGTGGAGTTCTAACAGAGAGTTTGAGCGAAGAGTTCAGCCTTAGAGACAGATGAGACGCCAGTGCTGCCGTCAGGGTTAAGGAGAGGAGGGAAAGAGGAAGAAGTGAAATTGGAGGAGATATTTTTTAGCTAGATGTCAGATGTCACTGGAAAAATTAGAAGAAGCAAGGTGTTGACATTTTTATTGATAAAAGAAGTTTTGGTAGGTCGGAGAATAGATTTGGCACGATTCCGGGCTGAAATGTAAAGGTCATAGTTAGCGGGAGTTCGAAGGCTCTGCAACCTTTTGTAAGCTGCCTCTCTATCTTTAATAGCACGAGAACAAGCATGATTAAACCAAGGATTTTTAGCAAGAGGAGTAGAGAAAGGACGTGGAAGGTATGCCTCCATTCCGGAGATAATCACCTATGAGATGCGCTGGGTACACACAAAGGGGTCTCTCCCCTGGAAGCAGTAATCATTCCGCGGGAAATCGGAAAAATACATCCTCAGGTTGTCCCACCGAGCTGAAGCAAAATGCCAGAAGCATCGCCTCTTCGGTGGGTTCATCGCCATTTTGAATAAAATTTTGGGAAAAGGTGTGTGTGGTGTGTGAATGTAGTGTGGTGTAGAAAAAGAGAGGAACTGTCTTTAGAGAGCATGCTGAACTGCTCTCTGGTGTTGATGAAACAAAAGGGAAACGGTTAATGAGGACATGGGAAGGGCCTTTGAAGGGCTTCAGCACCCTCCTCGCTTCCCATATCCTTACCGGGAGTAGCTGACACCCGTTCGGTAGGTGTCTTCCTATCAACTCATATATATATATATATATATATATATATATATATATGTATATATATATATATATATATATATATATATATATATATATATATATATATATATATATATATATATATATATATATATATATATATATATATATATATATATATATATATATATATATATATATATATATATTACCCTGGTAGGCTTCTTCCCGGTGGGGCCTGATAGTAGCCCCAAGGCTTCTTCCCGGTGGGGCCTGATGGTCGGCCCAGCCCGTTCTGGCGCAGTCGAGTGTTTATAGTGGCGCCATCTTGCATTGCCTCATGCTGCCCTCCCGGAGCTCATCTTTAATCCTTGAATCTAGAGTCCGGGTTGATAGATGGTCTTCTGGACAGCATGTGGGTAGTTTTAAGCCACTCGGCGGAGGCTAAAAAATCCCAGCTCTGAGGCACCGGTCGGGGATTGAACTCGCGTCCTCCTAAACGCGGGGCCGTCTTGCTATACGTTCAGCTACCGCCTACCTTATATATATATATATATATATATATATATATATATATATATATATATATATATATATATATATATATATATATATATATATATATATATATATATATATATGTTTTAGGTAAAGAAAACAGCTCAGGGGAAAAAGATAACAATAATATAAAAAAAAAACGTAGATCACTGCTCCTATAAAAAGTCAACAGAAGTGGTTAGAAAAGAGGTCAATTTCGGTTGGCGAGGTGTCCTGGTACTCTCCTCTTGAAGGAGTTCAAGTCGTAGGCAGAAGGAAATACAGATGAAGGAAGATTGTTCCAGAGTTTACCCGCTTGTGGGATGAAAGAGTGAAGATATGCTGGTTAACTCCTCCATAAGGGATGTGGACAGTATTGGAATGAGCTTGAGTTATGTGGTGTGGGGCCGCGGGGGGGCAACACAGCGGTGGAATTTAAGAGGTAGAAGACTTGATGAGACGAAGATCCCCTTGGCTCTATTCTGCACAAAAGAGGTGTAGTCTATGTGTGTAGCCCCCGACACGTGAGATGCATACTCCATACGAGGACGGACAAGGCCCCTGTATATGGATAGGAACTGTGCGGGGGAAAAGAACTGGCGGGTGGAGAGGTGTCTTGATACACTCTTCTTGAAAGAGGTCAAGTCATAGGCAGGAGGAAATACAGACGAAGGAAGAATTTTCCAGAGTTTACCACTGAAGGGGATAAAAGAATGGAGATGCTGGTTAACTCTTGCATAAGGGGTTTGGACAGTATAGGGATGAGCATGAGTAGAAAGTCGTGTGCAGCGGGGCCGCGGGAGGGGGTGAGGCATGCAGTTAGCAATTTCAGAAGAGCAGTCAACATGAAAATATCGATAGAAGATAGAAAGAGATGCAACATGGCGGCGAAATTTAAAAGGTAAAAGGCTGTCAGTAAGAGGAGGAAAGTTGATGAGACGAAGAGCCATATACTCCACTCTGTCCAGAAGAGCTGTGTGAGTGCCCCCCACCCCACCCCACCCCCCCACACACACACACGTGAGATCCATACTCCATACGAGGGCAGAAAAGTCCCCAATATTGGAAGCATCTGTGCGGGGGAGAAGAGCTGGCGGAGACGATACAGAACGCCCAACCTCGAGGAAGCTGATTTAGTAATAGAAGGGATGTGAAGTTTCCAGTTGAGATTTTGAGCTAAGGATAGACCGAGGATATTTAGTGTTGAAGAAGGTGACAGCTGAGTGTTGTCGAAGAATAGGGAATAGGTGTTTGGAAGATTGTGTAGAGTTGATAGGTGGAAAAATTGGGTTTTTCAGGCATTAAAGGACACAAGGTTCGTTTTACCACAATCGGAAATGATAGCAACGTCTAGGGTTAAGCGTTCTGCCGCCTCCAGTCTAGAGTCATTCTATACTTTGTTTCATGTTATCTGTCCACTCACAGCGTCAATCTCCACCTGCGCATTGTAGCTCATGATTGGGTGAGAATTGTCATGTCCGATATCGTTGGTCACGTGCGATTAATGGTCAAACTTTCGTCAGTAATATATATGAATGTTTTTATGTACAAAGAAACCATGACACGTCCTTATGTACATCCCAAACACGCTGATCTGCATGGATAACACACCATACAGGCACACGAAAGACAAGCTTGTGTCAGACAGCGAAGGCAGATCATACGTGAACTAACAACAGGCTTAAAATAATAACCTTTATTTCATTCAAGATACAGAAAAAAATACACCAGGTTCTTTAAGTGTAAGAAAAATGTTCTTTAATAATTCCTTGCATGTAAATCACGTGGCTAATACTTGACGCAGCAAGAAACATTACTAATGTGAGGCTTGGCTATTTCCATCGTGTGCTGTACGGCATAGTAGCGAGGCACATCGGCATGTTTGGGATTTATATGCCAAGGTGTGATGTTTTTTGTATACGTAAACATTCAAACATATCCTTGCAAATAAGGAATGAATATTTATCGCCACAGTTTCTTTTCCCTCCATCACGAGGCAGCAATGCGCGTGTGCCACGCCCACACTCGCGAGTGGACGGATGGACCGAACCCGACTACAGCAGAAGTGGCAGCAGCAGTGCCACTGGCACTGACATTGTCACTGTTATCCCCGCCACTATTGATGCTGTTACTGCCGCTGATAAAAGGCTCATTACCTTTGGGATTGTTAATGACCAATATTACTATTATTAGATCATTATTATTATTATAAACATTATTATTATTATTATTATTATTATTATTATTATTATTATTATTATTATTATTATTATTATTATTATTATTATTATTATTATTATTACTATTGTTACTAATTATTATTTTTATTAATTATATAATTATTATTATTATAATATTATTATTAATATTATTATTATTATTATTATTATTATTATTATTATTATTATTATTATTATTATTATTATTATTATTATTATTATTATTATTATTATTATTATTATTATTATTATTATTATTATTATTATTATTATTATTATTATTATTATTATTATTATTATTATTATTATTATTATTATTATTATTATTATTATTATTATTATTATTATTATTATTATTATTATTATTATTATTATTATTATTATTATTATCATTATTATTATTATTATTATTATTATTATTATTATTATTATTATTATTATTATTATTATTATTATTATTATTATTATTATTATTATTATTATTATTATCATTATTATTATTATTATTATTATTATTATTATTATTATTATATTATTATTATTATTATTATTATTATTATTATTATTATTATTATTATTATTATTATTATTATTATTATTATTATTATCATTATTATCATTATTATTATTATTATTATTATTATTATTATTATTATTATTATTATTATTATTATTATTATTATTATTATTATCATTACAATTATTACCAGTAATGTTTCGTAAACTATTACAATAATTCTTTCCCCTCTGAAGCTTCTCGTGAGGGAAGTTGTCGTGTTCGTCGTCAGTAATTATTTATACATTTAATGTGTTTTGGACGGTGAATATTAACGGTGGTGTGTTTGTCTCCCCGACACACACACACACACACACACACACACACACACACACACACACACACACACACACACACACACACACAGGAGCTCATCACCGCCGTAAAGGCAGGAGACGAGGTCATGGTCAGGAACGTCCTCGCCATGGGAGGAGACCCCAAGGTGACCATCCCAACTAACAGTGGTGGGTCGGGGTGCCTGGTACTGTTTGCTGCTTACCATGGCCACGCCCACCTCCTGCCCTGCCTGCTGGGGGCGGGGCTCAGCGTGGAGGGCAGCGGCACTGACGACAAAACACCACTGATGACGGCTGGCAGAATGGGCCACAAGACGACGTTAGAGAAGCTGCTCAGCATTGGTGCCAACCCGCTGGCTGTTGACAATGGAGGTGAGTGGGTGTGGCGGTGGTGGTGGTGGTGATTTTTAAGGTGGTGGTGGTCGTGGTAAGGTGGTGATTTTTAAGGTATTGCTGTTGTTGTTGGTGGTGGTGGTAAGGTATGATTTTTAAGGTGATGGTGGTTACGGTGGTGATTTTTAAGGTGGTGGTGATGTTGTTGTTGTTGGTGGTGGTGGTGGTAAGGTGGTGATTTTTAAGGTGATGGTGATGTTGTTGTTGTTGTTGTTGGTGGTGGTGGTGGTAAGGTGGTGATTTTTAAGTTGTTGTTGTTGGTGGTGGTGGTGGTGGTGGTGGTAAGGTGGTGATTTTTAAGGTGATGGTGATGTTGTTGTTGTTGTTGGTGGTGGTGGTGGTAAGGTGGTGATTTTTAAGGTGATGGTGATGTTGTTGTTGTTGGTGGTGGTGGTGGTAAGGTGGTGATTTTTAAGGTGATGGTGATGTTGTTGTTGTTGTTGGTGGTGGTGGTAAGGTGGTGATTTTTAAGGTGATGGTGATGTTGTTGTTGTTGTTGGTGGTGGTGGTGGTGGTTGTAAGGTGGTGATTTTTAAGGTGGTGGTGATGTTGTTGTTGTTGTTGGTGGTGGTGGTGGTGGTATGGTGGTGATTTTTAAGGTGGTGGTGATGTTGTTTTTGTTGTTGTTGGTGGTGGTGGTAAGGTGGTGATTTTTAAGGTGATGGTGATGTTGTTGTTGTTGTTGGTGGTGGTGGTAAGGTGGTGATTTTTAAGGTGATGGTGATGTTGTTGTTGGTGGTGGTGGTGGTAAGGTGGTGATTTTTAAGGTGATGGTGATGTTGTTGTTGTTGGTGGTGGTGGTGGTAAGGTGGTGATTTTTAAGGTGATGGTGATGTTGTTGTTGTTGGTGGTGGTAAGGTGGTGATTTTTAAGGTGATGGTGGTTACGGTGGTGATTTTTAAGGTGGTGGTGATGTTGTTGTTGTTGTTGGTGGTGGTGGTGGTAAGCTGGTGATTTTTAGGTGATGGTGGTTACGGTGGTGATTTTTAAGGTGGTTGTGATGTTGTTGTTGTTGGTGGTGGTAAGGTGGTGATTTTTAAGGTGATGGTGGTTACGGTGGTGATTTTTAAGGTGTTTTTTTTTTTTTTTTTTTTTTTTTACAGCTAAGGAGACAGCTCAAGGGCGCTAAGAAAAAAAAATAAAAAAAATAAAAAAGGACCCGAAAGCTCCCGAACAGAGGTTAAAGGAGTGTCCAAAATCAGAGGTTAATTTCGGGAGGAGAGGTGTCCTGATACCCTCCTCTTGAAAGAGTTCAAGTCGTAGGCAGGAGGAAATACAGATGAAGGAAGATTGTCCCAGAGTTTACCAGCGTGAGGGATGAAAGAGTGAAGATGCTGGTTAACTCTTGCATAAGGGGTTTGGACAGTATAGGGATGAGCATGAGTAGAAAGTCGAGTGCAGCGGGGCCGCGGAGGGGGAGGCATGCAGTTAGCAAGTTCAGAAGAGCAGTCAGCGTGGAAATATCGATAGAAGATAGAAAGAGAGGCAACATTGCGGCGGAATTTAAGAGGTAGAAGACTATCAGTATGAGGAGGAGAGCTGATGAGACGAAGAGCCTTAGCCTCCACTCTGTCCAGAAGAGCTGTGTGAGTGGAGCCCCCCCACACATGAGATGCATACTCCATAAGAGGGCGGACAAGGCCCCTGTATATGGACAGCAACTGTGCAGGGGAGAAGAACTGGCGGAGACGGTACAGAACGCCCAGCCTCGAGGAAGCTGATTTAGTAAGAGATGAGATATGAAGTTTCCAGTTGAGATTTTGAGTTAAGGATAGACCGGGGATGTTTAGTGTTGAGGAAGGTGATAGCTGGGTGTTGTCAAAGAATAGGAGATAGTTGTTTGGAAGATTGTGTCGAGTGGATAGGTGGAGAAACTGTTTTTGAGGCTTTGAAGGACACCAGGTTCTTCTTGCCCCAATCGGAAATAATAGTAAGGTCTGAGGCTAAGCGTTCTGCAGCCTCCAGCCTTGAGTCGTTAAGTTCCTGAAGGGTGGGTCTTCTATTAAAAGAAGTTGAATAATGCAGAGTGGAATCATCGGCGTAGGAATGGATAGGACAATTCGTTTTGGAAAGAAGATCATCAATGAACAACAGTAAAAGAGTGGGAGATAGGACAGAACCCTGTGGGACACCACTGTTAATAGATTTAGGGGAAGAACAGTGACCGTCTACCACGGCAGAAATAGAACGGTCAGAAAGGAAACTGGAGATAAAGGTACAGAGAGAAGGATAGAAACCGTAGGAGGGTAGTTTAGAAAGCAAAGATTTCTGCCAGACCCTATCAAAAGCTTTTGATATGTCCAGCGCAATGGCAAAAGTTTCACCGAAACGGCTAAGAGAGGATGACCAAGAGTCAGTTAAGAAGGCTAGGAGATCACCAGTAGAACGCCCCTTGCGGAACCCATACTGGCAATCAGATAGAAGGTCAGAAGTGGAAAGGTGATTTTGAATCTTCCGGTTAAGGATTGATTCAAAAGCTTTAGATAGACAAGAAAGTAAAGCAATAGGACTGTAGTTTGAGGGATTGGAGCGGTCACCCTTCTTAGGTACAGGCTGTATGAAGGCATACTTCCAGCAAGAAGGAAAGGTAGATGTTGACAGGCAGAGGCGAAAGAGTTTGACCAGGCAGGGTGACAGCACGGAGGCACAGTTTTTAAGGACAATAGGAGGCACTCCATCAGGTCCATAAGCCTTCTGAGGATTGAGGCCAGAGAGGGCATAGAAAACATCATTTTGAAGAATCTTTATAACAGGCATAAAGGAGTCAGAGGGGGGATGTTGTTGTTGTTGTTGGTGGTAATGGTGGTAAGGTGGTGATTTTTAAGGTGGTAGTGGTTACGGTGGTGATTTTTAAGGTGGTGGTGATGCTGTTGTTGGTGGTGGTAGTGGTGGTATGGTGGTGATTTTTAAGTTGTTGTTGGTGGTGGTATGGTAGTGTTTTTTATGGTGGTTTTGCTCGGCTTTCATGTTTGGATAGTTAAAAGAGAGAAAGAAGGGGGGATAGGGTAGGATAAAGTTGGAGGAAATTGGAAGGAAGTAGGAGAGATAAAAGGTGGCGGGCTGTCCGCCACTTCTATCAAAACGATACACTTTTTTATTATTATCAAGTGTAAAAGAAAAACAGTCCTACAGAAAAACGCAGAAAATACCCAAGATTAACAAGTGATATCAATAAGAAGCATATGAATCTTCGTTATTTTGCTACACACGAATATTTCGAGAAACTGACGCCAATCATTTTGAAACACAGTCGATACATCATGGAACGAGCGGAAACGGCTGCCGACTGCCAGATTTACAATAACCTGTACGATACCACGATACTATTACTGTTACACTATATATACCTGTCTTGTATGCTGCATGGTTTGCATTTATTGTTTATAAAGCTTTGGCTGATACACTAAACAGACCAACAAACAAACTGGCTGTGTTTGCTATAATGAAAGAAACGCTGAAATTCGCCGTTGTAGAGTGCGTTCGTATGTGAGTGTGTATGCATGCGTTCTAGCGTGTCAACGGCGGCGGCCGGCGACAAAAGCTCGTAGCCTCGTCTTGAATGAAGTTTGGTACATACAATACTTATTTTGGCCTTACCATGAGGTAATAACTGTGTCTCGTACAGTATTACATTTGTTTACACTAAACAGACCAACAAACAAACTGGCTGTGGTAACTACAATGAACTATTCGTCGTTGTAGCGTGCGTTCGTGTGTGTGTGTATGCGTTCCAGCGTGTATCGGCGGCAGCAGCCGGCGTCACTTCCTTCCTTTTCTCCTTCCCTCCTCCCTACCCCCTTCCTATCCCTCCCTACCCCCTTCCTATCCCTCCCTACCCCCTCTTCTGGAGCCCAGGAAACAGGGAAACAAGCGCGAGGGAGAGAAACGTACAGGGGAAGGAGGGAGGGAGGTAAAACGTATGGATTATTTTGTGAATTCAGAACGAAAAGGAAAGTGAAATAGTAATAATGAAAAAAATACTCTCACGAGATGGAGGGAGAGGGGGTGGCAGCACTCTCTCTCTCTCTCTCCTGCAGCAGGAAGCAATAATAAGGAAATAATAAAAAAAGATGTAACATTTCAAGGGACAAATTTCAGCCTGACTTTTATCCGTGTGAACGAAAATAATGACAAAGCAAAATATAGACAACTTATTAGCTTTTTCCTCTTCCTTTTGAACATTCCACCATCGTCATCCCCACCACCACCACCACCACACCCACTATCACCACCATAATCACCATCACCACCACCACCACCACCACCACCACCACCACCACCACCACCACCACCATCACCTTCACCACCACCACCACCATCACCTTCACCACCACCACCACCACCACCACCACCACCACCACCACCACCACCACCACCACCACCATCACCACCACCACCACCACCATCACCACCACCACCACCACCACCACCACCACCACCACCACCACCATCACCACCACCACCACCACCACCACCACCACCACCACCACCACCACCACCACCACCACCACCACCACCACCATCACCACCACCACCACCACCACCACCATCATCACCATCACCACCACCACCACCACCACCACCACCACCATCATCACCACCACCACCACCACCATCATCACCATCACCACCACCACCACCACCACCACCACCACCACCATCATCACCATCACCACCACCACCACCACCACCACCACCACCACCACCACCACCATCACTACCACCACCACCACCACCATCATCACCATCACCACCACCACCACCACCACCACTACCACCACATCATGTACCATCATCACCATCACCACTATCACCAACACCAACACCACCACCACCACCATCATCAGTCAATACCACCACCACCACCACCATCACCACAACCACCACCACCATGACCACTGTTACCACCACCACCACCACCACCAGTGACAACAACAACAACAAGAGGAAGAAAAAGAGGAAGAAGAAGAAGTAGAAGTAGAAGAAGGGAAGAAAAAGAAGAGGAAAAGAAGAGGAGGAAGAAGAAAAGGAGGAGGAAGAAGAAGAAGAACAAGAACAAGAAGAACAAGAAGAAAAAACAAGAACAAGAACAAAAAGAAGACGAAGAAGAAAAAGAACAAAAAAAAATAGAAAGAAAAAAAAGAAGAGGAAGAACAAGAAGAAAAGCGAGAAGAAGAGGAAGAAGAAGAGGAAGATGAAGAGTGGAAGAAGAAGAAGAAGAAGGAAGAAGATTAAGAGGAAACTTAGGAAGAAGAAAAAGAAGAAGAAGAAGAAGAAGAAGAAGAAGAAGAAGAAGAAGAAGAATAGGAGGAAGAAGAAGAAGAATGGGAGGAAGAAAAAGAAGAGGAGGACGAAGAAGAAGAGGAAGAAGAAAAAGAAGACGAAGAGGAAGAAGAAAAGGAAGAAGAAGAAGAGGAAGAGGAAGAAAAAGAGGAAGAAGAGGAAGAGGAGGAAGAAGATGAATAAAATTAACAGCGAGGTACATTGATCATGCGTGTGTACGATATTTGTTTTGCGAGTGGAGATGTCTCCATTCTTCCTCCAAGCCTGTGACAAGCGACAGAGGGAGGGAGGGAGGCAAAGAGAGAGTTACTTCCGTTTTATATATATATATATATATATATATATATATATATATATATATATATATATATATATATATATATATATATATATATATATATATATATATATATATATATATATTTTCCACTCGTTTCTTTTCATTTTTTATTCATTATTGTTTTACACTATTGATTCGGAACCAGTACTTAGTGTTCATGAGCGTTATCGTTGCTCAGATAAATGAGTACGATGCTTGGTGTTACAGGCGCGAAAATCTGAAAACGTCGGATCGGATAGGGTTAATGCAATCAATCGCTGGTGTGGTAAGTCGTTTGTATAGATGGTGTATAATGTTGGCGAAATTGCGCTCCCTTGTGGAACTCCCGCTGTTAGTTTGAGGGGGGGACCCGTGTAATTCACGATTTCTATCTTTGCGCGTCTGTGAATGATGAAGTTGTTTAAGAATTTGGTGGTGGTATCTGGGAGATTTAAATGGGCTATTTTATATTGCAGGCCATCATGCCAAGCTTTGTCGAATGCTTTTGAAACATCTCTTAGCATTAAGTAACATTGTTTTTTCTGTGCTGTGTGATGTGCTAGTGTCTCGTGTACAGTGGTGAGTGCTGTATCTGTTCCTCGTTTGTTTCTGAAGCTATGCTGAGTTTTATTTAATATATTATTTTCTCCTAAAAATTGTCTGAGTCTCGTGTTCATGATTTTTTCCATGATTTAGCCAGTGACTTCTAATAAAGAAATTGGTCTGTGGTTTATTGGGTTGGTGTGGTCTGTGTTAGGTTTGGGTATTGGTTAGATGATTGCAATTTTGAATTTCTTGGGAAATATCCCATAGAGAGGGTGTGGTTGAATAGCTATTGGAGTTTTATGAGTAAGTATTCTGGTAGATTTTTCAATACTGATTTGTTGATTTTAGTTTCTCCCGGAGTATCATTTTTGAAGTTTTTTTATTGCGCTTTGTATTTCTGTTTGTGAGATAAGCGTGTCTGTGTGCTGTGTGCCTTGGGGTCTGCCTATATTTGATATATTATGTGTGCTGCGTGTTGCTTCATTTATTTGTAGGTATTCTTCGACTTCTCTTTGTTGGTCTGTGTCATATTGAGCGTTTTCCTCGGGAGTAATTTTAAAAATGTTTTCCCAGATTTCCCGGAACGTTTCTCCTTTCTCTTCGTCTTCTGTAAGTTTACGGTTGTTTTTGATGAGATGTTGTTTTACTGTTGTTTGCTTCAAGTTTAATGACCTGTTTCCAAGATTTTTGAGGATCGTGATAACTTTTTGTTAGTTTTGTTAGTGACTGGGTGTAGTTTTTGTCTGATGTTTTCGCTTTCTTTCTGTATTTCTGTTGTTAGTGTTTTGTATCGATTATATTGTACTATATTCCACCCTTGTACTTCTTCTTGTAGATGCAATTGTTGGAACTGGTGTTAGAGGTATCTTAAACTTGGACTTGATATTTGTTTTTGCGATATGATTTTTCTTTTCATTAGTATATTGTTGGCCATTCCTTTTTCTATTACCTTATGCCATTGTTCCATTTTGTTATCTATTGTTTCCTTGATAATATGATCTTCTATTTCTTTCGTTTCTTTTTCTTATTCCACTTCCTCTTTTAGTTTTTCCCAATTTGCCTTTCTCATACCAAATGTTGGAGGGATTGAGTTAGTGATGGCTTTGCTTGTTAACGTAATGATTATGTAAAGATGGTCTGAAGTGGTAGGTGGCCGAGGGTTTATTATTGTGTTATGTGCGGCTTTGTTACAGGATATTACCATGTCGTATGTTGTAGTACGTGTGTTTTGAGAGAAGAGGTGGTGGTGGTGGTGTTTATTGTATAGTGGTTGAGGTGATGATTTTTGTGTCTTCCTTTCCTCCACTCGACCCTTCTCTCCCTCCTCTCCTCTCACTCATCTAGATATACTTCCTCTCCTTCCTTTCCTTCTCCTTCCTCTCCCTCCTCTCCTCTCACTCCCCTCCATATACTTCCTCTAAGTCCACTCCTTCTCCTTCCTCTTCCTCCCCTCCTTCTGCTTCCTCTCCCTCCTCTCCTCTCACTCTCCTCCATATACTTCCTCTCCCTCCTTTCCTTCTCCTTCCTCTCCCTCCCTTCCTTCTTCCACTCCCTCCCCTTCTTCTCTTTCCTCTCTCTCCCCTCTTTTTCCTTCCTCTCCCTCCTTCTCCTTCTCCTTTTCCAGCATCAATACGAAAGAAAGTGAAGTTACTCCTAGTAAAGAAAAAGTTCAGCTTTTAAGAAGAAACCCAAATGGTATATCATAAAAAAACGCGTATACAGTAGATACATATCAACTCAGAGTGAGGCTGACAAACTAGAGTTGGACAGAATTCGCCGCGAAACCAAGAAATTAATAAATCGAAGCAAGAAAAGTCTTGAAGAATATATAGCGGAAACAAGTAAATCTAATCATAAAGATTTTTTAGCTATGTAAATAATAAAGTCACTCACTTGTGGTATCGGACCGCTTGCTAATGATAATGGTAACCACACGAACAATGAAAATGAAATGGCTACAATCCTAAATAACTTTTTCGCATCCGTATTTACCGACGAAGATTGTTTAGCACCTCAACCGCCGGAGGCTAGAAGGACCGAAAAGATGTTAAGTGGCGTGCTCATCGTAGAAAGTGACATTTTACGCACAATTGAAAAGATTAAAGTAAGCAAAGCTCCTGGTCCAGACAAAATTACCCCTTGGGTCTTAAAAGAAATCAAACATCAAATTTGTAAACCGCTTTCCATCATATTCAATAAATCTTTAACAGCTGGAAAAGTTACGTCGGCTTGGAAACTTGCATATGTCACACCAATTTTCAAAAAGGGGGACAAGTCTCATCCAGGAAACTATCGATCAATTAGCCTGACATCGATTGTTTGTAAGTTAATGGAGACTATCATTCGCGACAATATGGTGAAATTCTTCGAAGAAAATAATATAATAAATAATTCGCAACATGGCTTCCGTAGTAAACGTTGGTGTTTGACTAACTTACTTGATTTTTTTCATTATATTTTTGAGGTGTTTGATGAAAGCAGATCAGTAGATCTCATATATCTGGATTTTCAAAAGGCATTTGATAAGGTCCCCCACCAACGATTGCTCAGCAAACTATTGGCGCACGGTATTTCGGGTAACATTCACAATTGGCTTGCGGACTGGCTCTCTGAGCGAAAACAAAGAGTAGTTATAAACGGTGTTACATCTAACTGGCACGATGTCAGAAGCGGCGTACCTCAAGGATCAGTGCTTGGCCCCATGCTCTTCTTGATTTATGTTAATGATATCGATGATGGGCTCACTTGCAAAGTATCAAAATTTGCTGAGGACACAAAAATTGTTTGTTAAGTAACTGCGACACTCGACGAAGAAGCTTTACAATCAGATCTAGATCGAAATGCACGTTCGGCCAATCAATGGCAAATGAAATTTAACGTTGACAAATGTAAAGTGTTGCACATCGAAAAAAATAACAATCGCGTTCGGTACGTAATGAATGGCCAACAACTTTCTGCAGTAAGTAAAGAAAAGGTTCTTGGAATCACTATATCAAGCGATTTAAAGCCCGGTCAGCATTGTTCAGAGGTAGTTAAAACTGCAAACAAATTGGTTGGCTTCATCGGACGAGTCTTTAATAATAAATCGGAAAAAGTAATATTAAAACTGTATAATTCGTTGGTTCGACCCCGTCTTGAGTACTGTGTACAGTTTTGGTCTCCCTATTACAGAAAAGACATAGAAAAGTTGGAACGGGTTCAACGAAGAGTAACAAAGATGATTCCTAGGTTGAGAAATTTATCATATGAACAAAGGCTTAAAGAAGTAAATTTATTCAGCCTATCAAAACGAAGAATGCGAGGCGATCTGATAGAAGTGTTTAAAAAGTTTAAAGGATTCAGTGATATTAATGCGGAAGATTACTTTACAATTGATCGATCAAATAGAACAAGAAGAAATCACAATTTGAAGATAAGTGGTAAAAGATTCTCGTCGCACGAAGCTAAACACTTCTTCTTCAATCGAGTTGTTACTGTTTGGAACTCTCTACCCTGTGATGTCGTTGATAGTACAACAGTTACGGCCTTCAAGAATAGATTGGACAAGTATTTTGAATTGAACCAGCAACTAAGATATTACTCATTGTCGTAATAACGTTAAGTTCTTTCGAATACTGGTGTCCTTGTCCGTTTTTATCGCCCGGTTAGTGATAGCAGTAATGGTAGTTCTTTCCTCTTTCCTACATAAATTCCATGTAGTTTTTCCATGCTGCATGGTTCTTTTTCCTTTCCTGCCAGCTTTGGCTGGAGGGATGAGGGGGTGGGGAGGAGCCTTCGCCTTTGTTGTCCTTCATCTTCCACTTTTGATTAGATAGTGTAGCTTGTCACGGATAATATTCAGGAGGTATGGGCTCTCTCTACCGCCGTTAATACTCACGTTTTCTGCATTATTTCTGTATCAGTATATAGTGTAGACCCTGTTCACTTCCGGAAACCATAAAAAATAAAAAAATAAAATACATAAAAAAAAAATTATTCCTGGACCCTAAGAGACATACACCCTTTATCACATACCGCGCATGACTGATTGTCGCAGAAGCAGTGCCACGGCCGGCTGGTTTGCCGTCAAGCAGTAAGTAGTGTTCAACGTACACCAGTCGGGACAATTAGGATAGGTTAGGATAGGTTAGGTTAGGTTAGGTTAGGTTAGGTTAGGTTAGGTTAGGTTAGGTTAGGTTAGGATAGGTTAGGTTAGGTTAGGTTAGGTTGGGCTGGGTTGGGTTGGGTTAGGTTAGATTAGGTTAGGTTAGGTTAGGTTGGGTTAGGTTAGGTTAGGTTGGGTTGGGTTGGGATGGTTGGGTTGGGTTGGGTTGGGATGGGTTAGGTTGGGTTAGGTTGGGTTGGGTTGGGATAGGTTGGGTTGGGATGGGTTAGGTTGGGTTGGGTTGGGTTGGGATGGGTTGGGTTGGGATGGGTTAGGTTAGGTTGGGATGGGTTGGGTTGGGTTAGGTTAGGCTGAAACTATTTTTTCTGGGTGAATTTGTGGTGTTTTTCATGGAGATGGTTTTTCCGGAAATATTAGGATTGTGACTTGATCAAGAAAATTGAAATAGCCCTTTCTAATAGTTTCGGAAAAAAAGACTATCTCCACTTGAAAAAACCACATTTACCTAGAAAAAATAGTTTGTGCCTGGAAATTCGAGAGCCCACATCTCCTGAATTATTACCCTTGTCACAAACAGCCTCGTAAGGACCAGCAGGTCTGCTGTTGTTTGTTCTTCCTTTGTGTTCTTTGTGTTCCTTCCTCTCCCTCATCTCCTCTCACTCCCATCCATATCCCTCCCTTCCCTCTTCTCCCTGCAGTCCTTATTCTCCGTTCCCTCCCCTCCTCCCTATCCCTCGCCTCCCCCTTATCCTTCCCTCCCACCTCTCATAACTCTACCTACACTCCCTTCCCTTCTTCATCCCTCTTATTACAAGTAGCGTAAGTCAATAATAGAGTACAGCAACAGCTAATGTCCGCATGACAGGTGGAGTGAGGTGTGGGTGCAGTAAGGTGACAGGTTACTGGTGCCGTGCCTAGTACCGCCGGTAAAACGAGGATCAAGCCTCTACCTGTGCCATTGAGACTACACCTCACCCACCGTGAGTATTGGGGGGGATTCTGGGGCTGCCATGTGTAGGCCACTTGTCCTCTCCCAGTCTCCGTGTATTTCTATGTTCTTGTATCTGTTCCTCAATATCGAGGTGCTTTTCATCTGCTCCTCAATGTCGAGGTGCTTTCATCTGCTCCCCAGGCCCCAAGTGGCTGTCGAGCAGACTAAATCACCAAAGCGGGCAACCACGTAATGAGCCAATAGGCTTTCTGTTGCCTGCATTTCCATGTTTCCATGTTTCCATCCCTCCACTCTTTCCTCTCACTCACTCCCGCTATCATTAAATTCCCTTCCTCCCTTCCTCCCTCTCCCCTCCTTCCCTCGCCTCCTCCCTCTCCCTCTCCTCCCGCCACACTCGTTATTGCCGCAACAACAGGACTCTCTGCCTCCCGTATCCAGGATCAGCAGTATTCACAACAGCCTCCGTTGTGGCTGCCGTGCAGTGTGTCACATGGCGGCACTAGGGCACTGTCTGGTGACGTAATGGTCACTGCCGAGCACTGAAAACTGTCCGTCTCTTCCCCTTCCCACACACAGGATGGACGGCCCTCCACTGGGCTGCAGTAGATGGTGAAGCTGAGTGTGTGTCTACCCTCATCCTGGTCACGCCGCCCACCCCCGAGCTGCTGCAGACCGCCGACGGACACACCCCGGTGCACCTCGCCAGCTTTGGTGGCCACGAGGCTGTGCTGAATGCCCTGGAGGGGGCTGGCTGGCCTCTTTACGCAATGGACGGCGATGGCCTGACACCCCTGCACTGGGCTGTTAAGGCAGGGCGTCTGGACGTGGTCCGGTACCTGATGGATAAGGATGCGGCGCCCAGTACGGGGGCCGGTGATGACCTCACGCCTCTGGACATGGCTAAGAGGCAGGGTAAAGACTTAGCAGCGAGGTGGCTGGCGAGGAGGAGCGGCGCGGTGCACGGGGACGCCGCCCACAGCCTGAATCCTGAGGTGAGTTTTGGCACGCTGTTAGCATCGCAATCTATCTGTCTGTCTCTACAATATGCCTGTCGGTGTACCTCTCTCTCTCTCTCTCTCTCTCTCTCTCTCTCTCTCTCTCTCTCTCTCTCTCTCTCTCTCTCTCTCTCTCTCTCTCTCTCTCTCTCTCTCTCTCTCTCTCTCTCTCTCTCTCTCTCTCTCTCTCTCTCTCTCTCTCTCTCTCTCTCTCTCTCTCTCTCTCTCTCTCTCTCTCTCTCTCTCTCTCTCTCTCTCTCTCTCTCTCTCTCTCTCTCTCTCTCTCTCTCTCTCTCTCTCTCTCTCTCTCTCTCTCTCTCTCTCTCTCTCTCTCTCTCTCTCTCTCTCTCTCTCTCTCTCTCTCTCTCTCTCTCTCTCTCTCTCTCTCTCTCTCTCTCTCTCTCTCTCTCTCTCTCTCTCTCTCTCTCTCTCTCTCTCTCTCTCTCTCTCTCTCTCTCTCTCTCTCTCTCTCTCTCTCTCTCTCTCTCTCTCTCTCTCTCTCTCCACTCTCTCTCTCTCTCTCTCTCTCTCTCTCTCTCTCCACATGAAGAGCCTGGCTGCCAGTCTCAATTCGTGGTAAAGTCAGTGGCGCCTGTCGTTGCAGGTCACGTCCAGTGCCGGGGTGAACGCTGCAGCAGGTGACGACACGCTGCGGCCAGAGGACGTGAGGAAACTGCTTGGCTTCAGGGAATGGCTGATAGACGGCTTCAACGAGAAGGTAAGGAATGTTAACATAGCTACAATAGACAGCAAGATAAACAACATGATTACCGGTGATGATTGCAGTACTTATGATGATGAAAATAATAATAATAATAATAATAATAATAATAATAATAATAATAATAATAATAATAATAATAATAATAATAATAATAATGATAGTAATAATAATAATAATAATAATAATAATAATAATAATAATAATAATAATAATAATAATAATAATAATAATAATAATAACAATAATTATAATAATTAAAAAGAAAAATAACAAAAAACCATCGACGTATATGATTGATATGATTGTTGATAGAAAAATAAAAGTAGAATAATTTTTAATATTATCATCAAAATCTACGCTATGCATGTTAATATTTGTATTGTTATTACTGCTAGTCATGATATGGTTATCCACATCGTCACAACCGTTGAGATTATTATTATTATTATTATTATTATTATTATTATTATTATTATTATTATTATTATTATTATTATTATTATTATTATTATTATTATTATTATTATTATTATTATTATTATTATTATTATTATTATTATTATTATTATTATTATTATTATTTATTATTATTATTATTATTATTATTATTATTATTATTATTATTATTATTATTATTATTATTATTATTATTATTATTATTATTATTATTATTATTATTATTATTATTATTATTATTATTATTATTATTATTATTATTATTATTATTATTATTATTATTATTATTATTATTATTATTATTATTATTATTATTATTATTATTATTATTATTATTACTATTATTATTATTATTATTATTATTATTATTATTATTATTATTATTATTATTATTATTATTATTATTATTATTATTATTATTATTATTAGTCATATTATTATTATTATTATTATTATTATTATTATTATTATTATTATTATTATTATTATTATTATTATTATTATTATTATTATTATTATTATTATTATTATTATTATTATTATTAATATTATTATTATTATTATTATTATTATTATTATTATTATTATTATTATTATTATTATTATTATTATAATTATTATTATTATTATTATTATCATTAGTGTTTATATTATTATTATTATTACTATTATTATTATTATTATTATTATTATTATTATTATTATTATTATTATTATTATTATTATTATTATTATTATTATTATTATTATTAGTGTTATTATTATTATTATTATTATTATTATTATTATTATTATTATTATTATTATTATTATTATTATTATTATTATTATTATTATTATTATTATTATTATTATTATTATTATTATTATTATTATTATTATTATTATTATTATTATTATTATTATTATTATTATTAGTGTTTATATTATTATTATTATTATTATTATTATTATTATTATTATTATTATTATTATTATTATTATTATTATTATTATTATTATTATTATTATTATTATTATTATTATTATTATTATTATTACTATTATTATTATTATTATTATTATTATTATTATTATTATTATTATTTTTAGTGTTTAAATTATTATTATTAGTGTTTGATTGTCATAGTTTTAGTTAGTATATCATTATTATTATTATTATTATTATTATTATTATTATTATTATTATTATTATTATTATTATTATTATTATTATTATTATTATTATTATTATTATTATTATTATTATTATTATCATTACTATTATTATCATCATCATCATCATCATCATCATCATCATTATTTTTATTAGCACGGGTGTGTTTGAGATGAGCTTATTCCCGACTAGTTTCGCTTTTGCTTCTTCAGGGGAACTGAGGTGGATTTTTTTTTTTTTATTTTTTTTTTAGAGAGAGAGAGAGAAGAGGGGGGAAGAATCAAAAGAGTGTGGGTGAGGAAGGTAAAGAAGGAGTAGGAGGGAGAAGAGAGGGCGGGAAGTCCACCTATCTAGGGCATTTTATTACACTTTTAGGCTTACAATCAGTTCATGAAGCTGGAGGTTGGTTGATACATTGTTTGGCACGTAGTCACGATTTTGTTTACATTTGTGTTTTTGGGCGTAACGTGTAGTTGTGGTGTTTGCGTATAGCTAGATTGCCGAGTGTGGATGCCGTGATTCTGGAGTTGCTTCCTTGGGGTTGCTCAGATTCAGTGGAGTAGCGGTGCAGGCAGGGAGGGGATTGCTTGGAAGGTCTCTGTGGTACCTGAGTATGTTCGCGTTGTCAGTGAGGTGTTGAAGTGGAGTATGTTGACCAGGGAAAGTCTTTGCCATATTTTTGTGGCTCTTTGTGTATTCGTATGTTGAGAGGAGAGTGATTGTTGCCTTGTGGATGTGGTTACTCTATGGTCATGGCGTATGGGGAGTGGTTGGTTGGTTGGTGGCAAAAGCAGGTTGTGTTCTGGACCCTCTGGAGCTTAGCGAGTTGAGTGTTACTGAATGTGTATGTGGGAATGGGAGGGTAATCATGATAGGCAGGATAAGTGTTTTTACAAGGTGGGTTTTTATGTTTGTGCATGGGCATCAGCTTAAATCTGTATAGTTCTGACGTACTGGCATACTGGACTCTATTCTAGACATGATTATAATAATCATCTCACGTGTGGGGAGGCTCCACTCACACAGCTCTTCTGGACAGAGTGGAGGCTAAGGCTCTTCGTCTCATCAGCTCTCCTTCTCCTACTGATAGTCTTGTACCTCTTAAATTCCGCCGCGATGTTGCCTCTCTATCTTCTATCGATATTTCCACGCTGATTGCTCTTCTGAACTTGCTAACTGCATGCCTCCACCCCTCCCGCGGCCCCGCTGCACACGACTTTCTACTCATGCTCATCCCTATACTGTCCAAACCCCTTATGCAAGAGTTAACCAGCATCTTCACTCTTTCATCCCTCACGCTGGTAAACTCTGGAACAATCTTCCTTCATCTGTATTTCCTCCTGCCTACGACTTGAACTCTTTCAAAAGGAGGGTATCAGGACACCTCTCCTCCCGAAATTGACCTTTCTTTCGGCCACCTCTTTTGATTCTTTTTTGGGAGCAGCGAGTAGCGGGCTTTTTTTTATTATTGTTTTCTTTTTTTGTGCCCTTGAGCTGTCTCCTTTGTTGTAGAAAAAAAAATCATTTGTGGAGATGTGGAGACCCAGGATTTTGCCCGTTTGTTGCGTGTGGTGTGTGTCATTTGCAGTAATCAGTTGTTCATTGGTATAGGGAGCCGAGTTTCATGACAGTGAATTTGTTGTTGGTTTGTATTCGCCATCTCGACTCATAGGAGTTAAGGGAGTCAATCTCCCGGGATGTTGAGAGTTCAGCCATCTGAATTGACCTCCCTGGATAGCCGACGATTTGAGTGACATCGTCGGCGTATGAGATGTTGGTGCCTCTGAGTGGGGGAGTATCTCTGGTGTAGAGAGTGAATAGTGTCGGGGAGAGCACACTGCCCTGAGGGACACCGCAGCTCAGGTCAAAGCTGTCACCGAGGTAGTTTCCAAGTCTTATTCTCGCCGACCTATCATCTAGAAAGTCGCATATGAGCTTTTCTAGAATGATAGGAGGTCAGGTGTAGATTTTGTACTTCATCCTAGGTGCCAGACTTTGTCGAAGGCCTAGGTGATGTCTCTCAGGACAGAGATGGCACTGTCCCCGGCAGCTTTGTGTTGGGCGACAGTCTCGGTCACGAGCGAGGGCGTGCGTGGTTCTCCTGCCTGGGGGAACCCAAACTAAAAGTCTTTGTTGATGTTGGAGTCTTCAAGGAATGTCCTGAGTCGGTGGTCAAGAATTCACTCAAATATCTTCCCCGGCTCTTCAAAGGGGGATATTGGCCTGTAGTTAGCGGGGTAGTGAGGGTTTTTACCAACTTTTGGTATTAGTTTCAACGTGGCCTTCTTGAACTTGAGGGAAGTAGCCTGCTGAAAGGGCGGCATTGGAGTCTGTTTAAGTATGCAATGGCTTCAAGGGAGGTGTCTTAAGATGGTTTAATGCCACTTTGTCCTGGGCATGTCTTTTCATGCCTTTGATTATGGAAAGGATGTGTTCGGATGTAATTTCAAAAGTGAGGAAGTAGTTGTCAGAATTAGTCTGCTGGCGTCTGCATTGACGTGAGGGAAAGTCTATGGAGGTTATTGGCGAGAAAGTCGCGTACTTCAGTCTCTGTCTCTTCGTCGTCCCAGTCTTCTTCCGCGTCTGAAAACGTCTTGCCAGTGATTTCTGTTAGCGTATCCTTCTCGTTGTTGGCATACACTTTGTCGCGTGTGGAGAAGAGGTAGTGGGGTTCGTCGTGTCGGTTCCCATAAGTTGTTTTTATTACGCCAGAAGGTGGCTGGCTCATGGAAGAGTGAGGCTGTCTCCGCAATGACCTCGCCCAGTGGGCGCGGCTGTCGCTCTGCAAGTGTTGTTGTAGCGTGAGTTGGAGCTGTTTGTGGCGTCTAGAGAGGATAAGTCCAGCCGTTGGTGTTGGCCTCATGCTGTATGGCTTTGTGCTGTGCTATTAGGATGCGTGTCGTGTGACTCAAGCGAGAGTGTGTTAGAGTTTTTGTGGCGTGTTGTTGGAATGTTGTTTTTGACTGCGGTCACAACCGTGTTGTACCATTCTTAAAGATACGTGTCGATGAAGTCAATCGAAGCTGCGGGTTGACAGGAGAGTCCCTGAGTTTTTCAGCGATATCTGTGAGAAATTGATCCCAGTTGGCCTGGTTGAAGTTGGGTCTGGGGCGTGTGGATATTTGGATGGGAGTGGTAGAGATGGTTAGGATGACAGAGATATGGTCGCTCATGGTGATGGGGCCTTGAGTAATGCTGATATTGTGATAAGTGTTGTTGTTTGTGAGGATGATATCCGGTGTTGTGGCTGTGTTGTGAGCTATGTATGTGGAGAAGTGTGGGCCTATGTGTGCATGGTTCGTTGATTGATCAGGTG
Organism: Eriocheir sinensis; assembly: GCF_024679095.1. Classification (NCBI taxonomy): domain Eukaryota; kingdom Metazoa; phylum Arthropoda; class Malacostraca; order Decapoda; family Varunidae; genus Eriocheir; species Eriocheir sinensis. Next base: position 79,931 of record NW_026110405.1, on the reverse strand, counting down.
TTGTATTTGTCTTCCTTTGGTGTTGGTATGCGTGTAGCCTAGTGTCGGGTGGTTGGCGTTGGGATCGGCTATCATGTACACAGGGATCTGTCTCCTGAAGATACGAAGATGATGACCTTGCCCGTGAGAGTGTTGATCTCCACCGCGAGGGCGTCAGAAATGAAGTCATCTAGTAATTTAAAATTTTGAGTTTGCTTGATGGCGATCACAGTGCCGTCTGTGTGAGACCCTCGAGGAGGGCGGGACGACTCGGCTGGGAGGGACGGGAGCCAATGGGAGTGGCTGAACCCTCGAGGAGGGCGGGGCGACTCGGCTGGGAGGAACGGGAGCCAATGGGAGTGGCTGAACCCTCGAGGAGGGCGGGGTGACTCGGCTGGGAGGAACGGGAGCCAATGGGAGTGGCTGAACCCTCGAGGAGGCCGGGGCGACTCGGCTGTGAGGAACAGGAGCCAATGAGAGTGGCTGAACCCTCGAGGAGGGCGGGGCGACTCGGCTGGGAGGAACAGGAGCCAATAGGAGTGGCTCAACCCTCGAGGAGGGCGGGGCGATTCAGCTGGGAGGAACGTGAGCCAATGGGAGTGGCTCAGCCCTCGAGGAGGGCGGGGCGACTCGGCTGGGAGGAACAGGAGCCAATGGGAGTGGCTCAACCCTCGAGGAGGGCGGGGCGACTCGGCTGGGAGGAACAGGAGCCAATGGGAGTGGCTCAACCTTCGAGGAGGGCGGGGCGACTCGGCTGAGCTGGGAGGAACGGGAGCCAATGGGAGTGGCTCAGCCGTCGAGTAGGGCGGGGCGACTCTGGGCTGGGAGGACAGGAGCCAATGGGAGTGGCTCAACCCTCGAGGAGGCCGGTGACTCAGCTGGGCTGGGAGGAAAGGGAGCCAATAGGAGGGGCTCAACCCTGGAGGAGGGCGGGGCGACTCGGCTGGGCTGGGAGGAACAGGAGCCAATGGGAGTGGCTCAACCCTCGAGGAGGGCGGGGCGACTCAGCAGGCATGGGAGGAACGGGAGCCAATGGGAATGGCTCAGCCGTCGAGTAGGGCGGGGCGTCTCGGCTGGGAGGAATGGGAGCCAATGGGAGTGGCTCAACCCTCGGAGGAGGGGGCGACTCGGCTGGGAGGAACAGGAGCCAATGGGGTGGCTCAACCTCGAGGAGGCGGGGCGACTCGGCTGGGGAGAACAGGAGCCAAGGGGTGTGGCTCAACCCTCGAGGAGGGCGGGGCGACTCGGCTGTGAGGAACAGGAGCCAATGGGAGTGGCTCAACCCTCGAGGAGGGCGGGGCGACTCGGCTGGGCTGGGAGGAACGGGAGCCAATGGGAGTGGCTCAACCCTCGAGGAGGGCGGGCGACTCGGCTGGGCTGGGAGGAACGGGAGCCAATGGGAGTGGCTCAACCCTCGAGGAGGGCGGGGCGACTCGGCTGGGAGGAACGGGAGCCAATGGGAGTGGCTCTACCCTCGAGGAGGGCTGGGCGACTCGGCTGGGCTGGGAGGAACGGGAGCCAATGGGAGTGGCTCAACCCTCGAGGAGGGCGGTGCGACTCGACTGGGAGGAACGGGAGCCAATGGGAGCGGCTCACCCCTCGAGGAGGGCGGGGCGACTCGGCTGGTAGGAACAGGAGCCAATGGGAGTGGCTCAACCCTCGAGGAGGGCGGGGCGACTCGGCTGGAAGGAACAGGAGCCAATGGGAATGGCTCAACCCTCGAGGAGGCGAGGCGACTCGGCTGGGAGGAACAGGAGCCAATGGGAGGGCTCAACCTCGAGGAGGGCGGGGGCGACTCGGCTGGGCTGGGAGGAACTGGAGCTAATGGGAGTGGCTCAACCTCGAGGAGGAGGGGCGACCTGGCTGGGCTGGGAGAACGGGAGCCAATGGGAGTGGCTCAACCTCGAGGAGGGCGGGGCGACTGGCTGGGCTGGGAGGAACGGGAGCCAATGGGAGTGCTCAACCTCGAGGAGGGCGACTCGGCTGGGAGGAACGGGAGCCAATGGGAGTGGCTCAACCTCGAGGAGGGGAGGGCGACTGGCTGGGAGGAACAGGAGCCAATGGGAGTGGCTCAACCCTCGAGGAGGGTGGGCGACTCTGGCTGGGAGGAACGGGAGCCAATGGGAGTGGCTCAACCCTCGAGGAGGAGGGGGCGACTTGGCTGGGGAGGAACGGGAGCCAATGGGAGTGGCTCAACCCTCGAGGAGGGCGGGGCGACTCGGCTGGGAGGAACGGGAGCCAATGGGAGTGGCTCAACCCTCGAGGAGGGCGGGGCGACTCGGCTGGGAGGAACGGGAGCCAATGGGAGTGGCTCAACCCTCGAGGAGGGCGGGGCGACTCGGCTGGGAGGAACAGGAGCCAATGGGAATGGTTGCCTCAACCTCGAGGAGGGCAGACTGGCTGGGAGGAATGGGAGCCAATGGGAGTGGCTCAACCCTCGAGGAGGGTGGGGCGACTTGGCTGGGAGGAATGGGAGCCAATGGGAGTGGCTCAACCTCGAGGAGGGGGGCACGGCTGGAAGGAACAGGAGCCAATGGGAGTGGCTCAACCTCGAGGAGGAGGGCGACTCGGCTGGGCTGGGAGGAATGGGAGCCAATGGGGTGGCTCAACCTGAGGAGGGCGGGGCGACTCGGCTAGGCTGGGAGGAACGGGAGCCACATGGAGTGGCTCAACCTCGAGGAGGGCAATGCGACTCTGGCTGGGCTGGGAGGAACGGAGCCAATGGGAGTGGCAAACCTCGAGGAGGGCGGGGTGACTCGGCTGGCTGGGAGGAACGGGAGCCAATGGGAGGGCTCAACCTCGAGGAGGGGGGGCGACTCGGCAGGGAGGAATGGAGCCAATGGGAGTGGCTCAACCTCGAGGAGGGCGGGGCGACTCGGCTGGGAGGAATGGGAGCCAATGGGAGTGGCTCACCTCGAGGAGGGCTGGGCGACTGGCTGGGCTGGGAGGAACGGGAGCCAATGGGAGTGGCTCAACCTCGAGGAAGGCGGGGGACTTGGCTGGGCTGGGAGGAATGGGAGCCAATGGAGGGTTTAACCTCGAGGAGGGCGGGGCGACTGGCTGGGAGGAATGGGAGCCAATGGAGTGGCTCAACCTCGAGGAGGGCGGGCGACTCCGGCTGGAAGGAACAGGCCAATGGGAGTGGCTCAACCTCGAGGAGTGGCGGGGCGACCTGGCTGGGAGGAACAGGAGCCAATGGAGGGCTTCAACCTCGAGGAGGGGGGCGACCTGGCTGGGCTGGGAGGAATGGGAGCCAATGGGAGGCTCAACTCTCGAGGAGGGCGGGCGACTGGCTGGGAGGAATGGGAGCTAATGGGTGGCTCAACCTCGAGGAGGGCGGGGGACTGGCTGGGCTGGGAGGAATGGAGCAATGGGAGTGGCTCAACCTCGAGGAGGGCGGGGCGACTCTGGCTGGGGAGGAATGGGAGCCATGGGAGTGGCTCAACCTCGAGGAGGGCTGAAGGACTGGCTGCTGGGAGGAATGGGAGCCAATGGGAGTGGCTCAACCTCGAGGAGGGCAAGGACCTGGATCTGGCTGGGAGGAATGGAGCCAATGGGAGTGGCTCAACCTCGAGGAGGGCGGGCGACCTGGCTGGGCTGGGAGGAATGGGAGGCAATGGGAGTGGCTCAACCTCGAGGAGGGCGGGGCGACTGGCTGGCTGGGAGGAACGGGAGCCAATGGGAGTTGCTCAACCCTCGAGGAGGGCGGGGCGACTCGGCTGGGAGTAACGGGAGCCAATGGGAATGGCTCAACCCTCGAGGAGGGCGGGGCGACTCGGCTAGGAGGAACGGGAGCCAATGGGAGGCTCAACCCTCGAGGAGGGCGGGGCGACTGGCTGGGTGGGAGGAACGGGAGCCAATGGGAGTGGTTCAACCTCGAGGAGGGCGGGGCGACCTGGCTGGGAGGAACAGGAGCCAATGGGAGCAACCCTCGAGGAGGGCTGGGCGACCTGGCTGGCTGGGAGGAATGGGAGCCAATGAGTGGCCAACCTCGAGGAGGGCGGGGCGGATCGGCTGGGAGGAACGGGAGCCAATGGGAGCGGCTCAACCTCGAGGAGGGCGGGGCGACTGGCTGGGAGGAATGGGAGCCAATGGGAGTGGCTCAACCTCGAGGAGGGCGGGAGACTCTGGCTGGGCTGGGAGGAACGGGAGCCAATGGGAGTGGCTCAACCTCGAGGAGGGCGGGGCGACCTGGCTGGGAGGAACGGGAGCCAATGGAGTTGCTCAACCCTCGAGGAGGGCGGGGCGACTCTGGCTGGGCTGAGGAACAGGAGCCAATGGGAATGGCTCAACCTCGAGGAGGGCGGTGCGACTCGAGCTGGGAGGAACGGGAGCCGGAATGGGAATGGCTCAACCTCGAGGAGGGCGGGGCGACTGGCTGGGAGGAACGGGAGCCAATGGGAGTGGCTCAACCTCGAGGAGGGCGGGGCGACTGGCTGGTTGGGAGGAACGGGAGCCAATGGGAGTGGCTCAACCTCGAGGAGGGCGGGTGACTGGCTGGGCTGGGAGGAACGGGAGCCAATGGGAATGGCTCAACCTCGAGGAGGGCGGGGCGACTGGCTGGGCTGGGAGGAATGGGAGCCAATGGGAGGGCTCAACCTCGAGGAGGGCGGGCTACTCGGCTGGCTGGGAGGAATGGGAGCCAATGGGAGTGGCTCAACCTCGAGGAGGGCGGGGCGACGGCTGGGCTGGGAGGAACGGGAGCCAATGGGAGTGGCTCAACCTCGAGGAGGGCGGGGCGACCTGGCTGGGGAGGAACGGGAGCCAATGGGAGGGCTCAACCTCGAGGAGGGCGGGGCGACCTGCCTGGCTGGGAGGAACAGGAGCCAATGGGGGTGGCTCAACACTCGAGGAGGGCGGGGCGACTCGGCTGGGAGGAACGGGAGCCAACGGGAATGGCTCAACCCTCGAGGAGGGCGGGGCGACTCGGCTGGGCTAGGAGGAATGGGAGACAATGGGTGTGCCTCAACCCTCGAGGAGGGAGGGGCGACTCGGCTGGGAGGAACGGGAGCCAATGGGAGTGGCTCAACCCTCGAGGAGGGCGGGGCGACTCGGCTGGGCTGGGAGGAACGGTGGCCACTGGGCGGGCCTCAACCGTCGAGGAGGGCGGGCGACGGCTGGGCTGGGAGGAACGGGAGCCAACGGGATTGGCTCAACCCTCGAGGAGGGCGGGGCGACTCGGCTGGGCTTGGAGGAACGTGAGCCAATGGAGTGGCTCAACCTCGAGGAGGGCGGGGCGACTTGGGCTGGGAGGAATGGGAGCCAATGGGAGGGCTCAACCTCGAGGAGGGCGGGCGACTGGCTGGGAGGAATGGGAGCCAATGGAGTGGCTCAACCTCGAGGAGGGCGGGCGACCTGGCTGGGAGGAACGGGAGCCAATGGGAGTCTCTCAACCCTCGAGGAGGGCGGGGCGACTCGGCTGGGCTGGGAGGAACGGGAGCCAATGGGAGTGGCTCAACCCTCGAGGAGGGCGGGGCGGATCGGCTGGGAGGAACTGGAGCCAATGGGAGTGGCTCAGCCGTCGAGTAGGGCGGGGCGATTCGGCTGGAAGGAACAGGAGCCAATGGGAGTGGCTCAACCCTCGAGGAGGGCGGGGAGACTCGGCTGGGCTGGGAGGAACGGGAGGCAATGGGAGTGGCTCAACCCTCGAGGAGGGCGGGGCGACTCGGCTGGGCTGGGAGGAACGGGAGCCAATGATAGTGGCTCAACCTCGAGGAGGGCGGGCGACTTGCTGGGAGGAATGGGAGCCAATGGGAGGCTCAACCTCGAGGAGGGCGGGGCGACCTGGCTGGGCTGGGCGCAACGGGAGCCAATGGGCTTGGCTCACCCGTCGAGGAGGGCGGGGCGACTCGGCTGGGAGGAACGGGAGCCAATGGGAGTGGCTCAACCCTCGAGGAGGGCGGAGCGACTGGCTGGAAGGAACAGGAGCCAATGGGAGTGGCTCAACCTCGAGGAGGGCGGGGCGACTGGCTGGGCTGGGAGGAATGGGAGCCAATGGAGTCTCAACCTCGAGGAGGGCGGGGCGAGTCGGCTGGGAGGAACTGGAGCCAATGGAGGCTCAACCTCGAGGAGGGCGGGGCGACTCGGCTGGGCTTGGAGGAACGGGAGCCAATGGGAGTGGCTCAACCTCGAGGAGGGCGGGGTGACCTGGCTGGCTGGGAGGAATGGGAGCCAATGGGAATGGCTCAACCTCGAGGAGGGCGGGCGACCTGGCTGGGAGGAATGGGAGCCAATGGGATGGCTCAACCTCGAGGAGGGCGGGACTCGGCTGGGAGGAACAGGAGCCAATGGAGGGGCTCAACCTCGAGGAGGGCAAGGCCTGGGCTGGGAGGAACGGGAGCCAATGGGAGTGGCTCAACCTCGAGGAGGCGGGGCGACCTGGCTGGGCTGGGAGGAATGGGAGCTAATGGGAGGGCTCAACCTCGAGGAGGGCGGGGCGACTCTGGCTGGGAGGAATGGGAGCCAATGGGAGTGGCTCAACCTCGAGGAGGGCGGGCGACTGGGCTGGGAGGAATGGGAGCCAATGGGAGTGGCTCAACCTCGAGGAGGGCGGGGCGACTGGCTGGGAGGAACGGGAGCCAATGGGAGTGGCTTCAACCTCGAGGAGGGCGGGGCGACTTGGCTGGGAGGAATGGGAGCCAATGGAGGGCTCAACCTCGAGGAGGGCGGGGACTCTGGCTGGGAGGAACGGGAGCCAATGGGAGGGCTCAACCCGAGGAGGGCGGGGCCTGGATGGGCTGGGAGGAATGGGAGCCAATGGGAGGGCTCACCTCGAGGAGGCGGGCGACCTGGCTGGGCTGGAGGAACGGGAGCCAATGGGTGGCTCAACCTCGAGGAGGGCGGGGCGATCGGCTGGGAGGAACAGGAGCCAATGGGAGGGCTTCAACCTCGAGGAGGGCAAGGCGACCTGGCTGGAAGGAACAGGAGCCAATGGGAGTGGCTCAACCTCGAGGAGGGCGGGGTGACTGGGCTGGGAGGAATGGGAGCTAATGGGAGGCTCACCTCGAGGAGGGCGGGGCGACCTGGCTGGGATGGGAGGAATGGGAGCCAATGGGAGTGGCTCAACCTCGAGGAGGGCGGGGCGACTGGCTGGGCTGGGAGGAATGGGAGCCAATGGGAGTGGCTCAACCTCGAGGAGGGCGGGGTGACCTGCTGGGCTGGGAGGAATGGGAGCCAATGGGAGTGGCTCAACCTCGAGGAGGGCGGGGCGACCTGGCTGGGCTGGGAGGAATGGGAGCCAATGGGAGTGGCCAACCTCGAGGAGGGCGGGGCGACTCGGCTGGGAGGAACGGGAGCCAATGGGAGTGGCTCAACCTCGAGGAGGGCGGGGCGACTGGCTGGGAGGAACGGAGCCAATGGGAGGGCTCAACCTCGAGGAGGGCGGGGCGACTGGCTGGGAGGAATGGGAGCCAATGGGAGGGCCTCAACCTCGAGGAGGGCAAGGACTCTGGCTGGAGGAACAGGAGCCAATGGGAGCTGCTCAACCTCGAGGAGGGCGGGTGACTGGCTGGGCTGGGAGGAATGGGAGCCAATGGGAGGGCTCAACCTCGAGGAGGGCGGGGCGACTGGCTGGGCTGGGAGGAATGGGAGCCAATGGGAGTGGCTCAACCTCGAGGAGGGCGGGGCGACTGGATGGCTGGGAGGAATGGGAGCCAATGGGAGGGCTCAACCTCGAGGAGGGCGGACTGACTGGGCTGGGAGGAACGGGAGCCAATGGGAGTGGCTCACCTCGAGGAGGGCGGCGACTGGCTGGCTGGGAGGAACGGGAGCCAATGGGAGGGCAACCTCGAGGAGGGCGGGGCGACTGGGCTGGGAGGAACGGGAGCCAATGGGAGGGCTCAACCTCGAGGAGGGCGGGGCGACTGGCTGGCTGGGAGGAACAGAGCCAATGAGGGCTCAACCTCGAGGAGGGCGGCGACTCTGGGAGGAATGGGAGCCAATGGGGTGGGCTCAACCCGAGGAGGGCGGGGCGACTGGTTAGGAGGAACGGGAGCCAATGGGAGTCTCAACCTCGAGGAGGCGGGGGACTTGGCTTGGCTGGGAGGAATGGGAGACAATGGGAGGGTTTCAACCTCGAGGAGGACGGGCGACTGGCTGGCTGGGAGGAATGGGAGCCAATGGGAGTGCTCAACCTCGAGGAGGGCGGGGCGACTGGGCTGGGAGGAATGGGAGCCAATGGGAGGCTCAACCTCGAGGAGGCAAGGACTCTGGCTGGCTGGGAGGAATGGGAGACAATGGGAGGGCTCAACCTCGAGGAGGACGGGACGACCTGGCTTGGCTGGGAGGAATGGGAGCCAATGGGAGCCCAACCTCGAGGTGGGCGGGCGACTGGCTAGGCTGGGAGGAATGGGAGCCAATGGGAGGGCTCAACCTCGAGGAGGGCTGGGCTACTGGCTGGAAGGAACAGGAGCCAATGGGAGTGGCTCAACCTCGAGGAGGGCGGGGCGTTTCTGGCTGGGCTGGGAGGAACGGAGCTAATGGGAGGGTTCAACCTCGAGGAGGGCGGGGACGATGGCTGGGAGGAACGGGAGCCAATGGGAGGGCTCAACCTCGAGGAGGGCGGGGCGACTGGCTGGTTGGGAGGAATGGGAGCCAATGGGAGGGCTCAACCCTCGAGGAGGGCGGGGCGACTGGCAGGCTGGGAGGAATGGGAGCCAATGGGAGTGGCTCAACCTCGAGGAGGGCGGTGCGACTGGCTGGGGAGGAACGGGAGCCAATGGGAGGGTTCAACCTCGAGGAGGGCGGGGACTTGCTGGCTGGGAGGAATGGGAGCCAATGGAGGGCCAACCTCGAGGAGGGCGGGCGACTGGCTGCTGGGAGGAATGGGAGCCACAGGGAAGCCAACCTCGAGGAGGGCGGGGTGACTTGGCTGGGAGGAATGGGAGCCAATGGGAGTGGCTCAACCTCGAGGAGGGCGACCTGGCTGGGAGGAATGGGAGCCAATGGGAGTGGCCAACCTCGAGGAGGGGGGCGACTGGGCTGGGAGGAACGGAGCCAATGGGAGGGCTCAACCTCGAGGAGGGCGGGGCGACCTGGCTGGGCTGGGAGGAACGGGAGCCAATGGGAGTGGCTCAACCGAGGAGGGCGGGGCGACCTGGCTGGGCTGGGAGGAACGGGAGCCAATGGGAGGGCTCAACCTCGAGGAGGGCGGGCGACTGGCTGGGCTGGGAGGAACGGGAGCCAATGGAGTGGCTCAACCTCGAGGAGGGCGGGGCGACTGGCTGGGCTGGGAGGAATGGGAGCCAATGGGAGGGCTCAACCTCGAGGAGGGCGGGGCGACTTCAAGGCTGGGAGGAATGGGAGCCAATGGGAGTGCTCAACCTCGAGGAGGGTGGTACTCGGCTGGGCTGGGAGGAATGGGAGCCAATGGGAGGGCTCAACCTTGAGGAGGGCGGGGCGACCTGGCTGGGCTGGGAGGAATGGGAGCCAATGGGAGCGGCTCAACCTCGAGGAGGGCGGGGCGACTGGCTGGGCTGGGAACAGGAGCCAATGGGAGGGCTCAACCTCGAGGAGGGGGCGACTGGGCTGGGAGGAACAGGAGCCAATGGGAGTGGCTCAACCTCGAGGAGGGCGGGGGACGGCTGGGCTGGGAGGAATGGGAGCCAATGGGAGTGGCTCAACCTCGAGGAGGGCGGGGCGACTGGCTGGGCTGGGAGGAACGGGAGCCAATGGGAGGGCTCAACCTCGAGGAGGGCGGGGCGACTCGGCTGGGCTGGGAGGAACGGGAGCCAATGGGAGTGGCTCAACCTCGAGGAGGGCGGGGCGACCTGGCTGGGAGGAACGGGAGCCAATGGGAGTGGCTCAACCTCGAGGAGGGCGGGCGACCTGGCTGGGCTGGGAGGAATGGGAGCCAATGGGAGTGGCTCAACCTCGAGGAGGGCGGGGCGACTGGCTGGCTGGGAGGAACGGGAGCCAATGGGAGTGGCTCAACCTCGAGGAGGGCTGGGCGACGGCTGGGCTGGGAGGAATGGGAGCCAATGGGAGTGGCTCAACCTCGAGGAGGGCGGGGCGACTGGCTGGGCTGGGAGGAACGGGAGCCAATGGAATGGCTCAACCTCGAGGAGGGCGGGACTCTGGGCTGGGAGGAATGGAGCCAATGGGAGTGGCTCAACCTCGAGGAGGGCGGGCGACTCAGGGCTGGGAGGAATGGGAGCAATGGGAGTGGCTCAACCTCGAGGAGGGCGGGGCGACCTGGCTGGGAGGAATGGGAGCCAATGGGAGTGGCTCAACCTCGAGGAGGGCGGGGCGACTCGGCTAGGGAGGAACGGGAGCCAATGGGAGGCTCAACCTCGAGGAGGGCGGGGCGACTGGCTGGGAGGAATGGGAGCCAATGGGAGGGCTCAACCTCGAGGAGGAGGGCGACCTGGCTTGGCTGGGAGGAACGGGAGCCAATGGGAGTGGCTCAACCTCGAGGAGGGCGGGGCGACCCGGCTGGGCTGGGAGGAACGGGAGCCAATGGGGGCTCAACCTCGAGGAGGGCGGGGCGACTGGCTGGGAGGAATGGGAGCCAATGGGAGTGGCTCAACCTCGAGGAGGGCGGGGCGACTGGCTGGGCTGGGAGGAATGGGAGCTAATGGGAGTGGCTCAACCTCGAGGAGGGCGGGGCGACTTGGCTGGGAGGAACAGGAGCCAATGGGAGTGGCTCAACCTCGAGGAGGGCGGGGACTCGGCTGATGGGAGGAATGGGAGCCAATGGGAGGGCTCAACCTCGAGGAGGGCGGGGCGACTGGCTGGAGGAATGGGAGCCAATGGGAAAGGTTGCTGAGGAACGGGAGCCAATGGGAGTCTCAACCTCGAGGAGGGCGGGGCGACCTGGCTGGCTGGGAGGAACGGGAGCCAATGGGAGTGGCTCAACCTCGAGGAGGGCGGGGCGACTGGCTGGCTGGGAGGAACGGGAGCCAATGGGAGGGCTCAACCTCGAGGAGGGCGGGCGACTGGCTGGCTGGGAGGAACGGGAGCCAATGGGAGTGGCTCAACCTCGAGGAGGGCGGGGCGACTGGGGCTGGGAGGAACGGGAGCCAATGGGAATGGCTCAACCTCGAGGAGGGCGGGGCGACTGGCTGGGAGGAATGGGAGCCAATGGGAGTGGCTCAACCTCGAGGAGGGCGGGGCGACTCGGCTGGGAGGAATGAGCCAATGGGAGTGGCTCAACCTCGAGGAGGGCGGGGCGACTTGGGCTGGGAGGAACGGGAGCCAATGGGAGTGGCTCAACCTCGAGGAGGGCGGGGCGACCTGGCTGGGCTGGGAGGAACGGGAGCCAATGGGAGGGCTCAACCTCGAGGAGGGCGGGGCGACTGGCTGGGCTGGGAGGAACGGGAGCCAATGGGAGTGGCTCAACCTCGAGGAGGGCGGGCGACTCGGCTGGGAGGAATGGGAGCCAATGGGAGTGGCTCAACCTCGAGGAGGGCGGGGCGACCTGGCTGGGAGGAATGGGAGCCAATGGGAGTGGCTTCAACCTCGAGGAGGGCGAAACGGCTGGCTGGGAGGAATGGGAGCCAATGGAGTGGCTCAACCTCGAGGAGGGCGGGTGACTGGCTGGGAGGAACGGGAGCCAATGGGAGTGGCTCAACCTCGAGGAGGGCGGGGCGACCTGGCTGGGAGGAACGGGAGCCAATGGGAGTGGCTCAACCTCGAGGAGGGCGGGGCGACTGGCTGGCTGGGAGGAATGGGAGCCAATGGGAGTGGCTCAACCCTCGAGGAGGGCGGGCGACTGGGCTGGGAGGAATGGGAGCCAATGGGAGTGGCTCAACCTCGAGGAGGCGGGGCGACTGGCTGGGCTGGGAGGAACGGGAGCCAATGGGAGGGCTCAACCTCGAGGAGGGCGGGGCGACTGGGCTGGGAGGAACGGGAGCCAATGGGAGGGCTCAACCTCGAGGAGGGCGGCGACTCGGCTGGGCTGGGAGGAATGGGAGCCAATGGGAGTGGCTCAACCTCGAGGAGGGGCGACTCGGCTGGCTGGGAGGAATGGGAGCCAATGGGAGTGGCTCAACCTCGAGGAGGAGGGCAAGGACTTGGGAAGGAACAGGAGCCAATGGGAGTGGCTCAACCTCGAGGAGGGCGGGCGACTGGCTGGGCTGGGAGGAATGGGAGCCAATGGGAGTGGCTCAACCTCGAGGAGGGCGGGGCGACTGGCTGGGCTGGGAGGAATGGGAGCCAATGGGAGTGGCTCAACCTCGAGGAGGGCGGGGCGACTCAGGGCTGGGAGGAACGGGAGCCAATGGGAGTGGCTCAACCTCGAGGAGGGCGGGGCGACTGGCTGGGGAGGAATGGGAGCCAATGGGAGGGCTCAACCTCGAGGAGGAGGGCGACTCTGGCTGGGAGGAATGGGAGCCAATGGATTGGCTCAACCTCGAGGAGGGCGGGGCGACTCGGCTGGGAGGAACAGGAGCCAATGGGAGGGCTCAACCTCGAGGAGGGCGGGGCGACTCGGCTGGGAGGAACGGGAGCCAATGGGATGGCTCAACCTCGAGGAGGGCGGGCGACTGGCTGGGCTGGGAGGAATGGGAGCCAATGGGAGTGCTCAACCTCGAGGAGGGCGGGGCGACTCAGCTGGGAGGAATGGCAGCCATTGGGAATGGCTCAACCCTCGAGGAGCGCGCGGCGCCTCGGCTGGGAGGGCAGGAACGGGAGCCAATAGCCGTGGCTCACCCCTCGAGCAGGGCTGGGCGACTCGGCTGGGAGGAACGGGAGCCAATGGGGTGGCTCAACCCTCGAGGAGGGCGGGGCGACTCGGCTGGGAGGAACAGGAGCCAATGGGAGTGGCTCAACCCTCAAGGAGGGCGGGCGACTCTGGGCTGGGAGGAACGGGAGCCAATGGGAGTGGCTCAACCCTCGAGGAGGGCGGGGCGACTCGGCTGGGCTGGGAGGAACGGGAGCCAATGGGAGTGGCTCAACCCTCGAGGAGGGCGGGGCGACTCGGCTGGGAGGAACGGGAGCCAATGGGAACGGCTTAACCCTCGAGGAGGGCGGGCGACTCGGCTGGGCTGGGAGGAACGGGAGCCAATGGGAGTGGCTCAACCCTCGAGGAGGGCGGGGCGACTCGGCTGGGAGGAACGGGAGCCAATGGGAGTGGCTCAACCCTCGAGGAGGGCGGGGCGACTCGGCTGGGAGGAACGGGAGCCAATGGGAGTGGCTCAACCCTCGAGGAGGGCGGAGCGACTCGGCTGGGAGGAACAGGAGCCAAGGGGGGGGGCTCAACCCTCCAGGAGCGCGGGGCGACTGGCTGGGCTGGGAGGAACGGGAGCCAATGGGAGTGGCTCAACCTCGAGGAGGGCGGGGCGTCTCGGCTGGGCTGGCAGGAACGGGAGCCAATGGGAGGGGCTCAACCCTCGAGGAGGGCGGGGCGACTCGGCTGGGCTGGGAGGAACGGGAGCCAATGGGAGTGGCTCAACCCTCGAGGAGGGCGGGGCGACTCGGCTGGGCTGGGAGGAACGGGAGCCAATGGGAGTGGCTCAACCCTCGAGGAGGGCGGGGCGACTCGGCTGGGCTGGGAGGAACGGGAGCCAATGGGAGTGGCTCAACCCTCGAGGAGGGCGGGGCGACTCGGCTGGGAGGAACAGGAGCCAATGGGAGTGGCTCAACCCTCGAGGAGGGCGGGGCGACTCGGCTGGGAGGAACGGGAGCCAATGGGAGTGGCTCAACCCTCGAGGAGGGCGGGGAGACTCGGCTGGGCTGGGAGGAATGGGAGCCAATGGGAATGGCTCAACCATCGAGGAGGGCGATGCGACCTGGGCTGGGAGGAATGGGAGCCAATGGGAGTGGCTCAACCCTCGAGGAGGGCGGGCGACTTGGCTGGGAGGAACAGGGAGCCAATGGAGGGCTCAACCTCGAGGAGGGCGGGGCGACTCGGCTTGGCTGGGCGGAACCGGAGCCAATGGGAGTGGCTCAACCCTCGAGGAGGGCGGGGCGACTCGGCTGGGAGGAACGGGAGCCAATGGGAGTGGCTCAACCCTCGAGGAGGGCGGGGCGACTCGGCTGGGAGGAACCGGAGCCAATGGGAGTGGCTCAACCCTCGAGGAGGGCGGGGCGACTCGGCTGGAAGGAACAGGAGCCAATGGGAGTGGCTCAACCCTCGAGGAGGGCGGGGCGACTTGGCTGGGCTGGGAGGAACGGGAGCCAATGGGAGTGGCTCAACCCTCGAGGAGGGCGGGGCGACTCGGCTGGGCTGGGAGGAACGGGAGCCAATGGGAGTGGCTCAACCCTCGAGGAGGGCGGGGTGAGTCGGCTGGGCTGGGAGGAATGGGAGCCAATGGGAATGGCTCAACCCTCGAGGAGGGCGATGCGACTCGGCTGGGAGTAACGGGAGCCAATGGGAATGGCTCAACCCTCGAGGAGGGCGGGGCGACTCGGCTAGGAGGAACGGGAGCCAATGGGAGTCTCTCAACCCTCGAGGAGGGCGGGGCGACTCGGCTTGGCTGGGAGGAATGGGAGACAATGGGAGTGGCTCAACCCTCGAGGAGGGCGGGGCGACTCGGCTGGGAGGAACGGGAGCCAATGGGAGTGGCTCAACCCTCGAGGAGGGCGGGCGACTGGCTGGCTGGGAGGAACGGGAGCCAATGGGAGTGGCTCAACCCTCGAGGAGGGCGGGGCGACTCGGCTGGGAGGAACGGGAGCCAATGGGAGTGGCTCAACCCTCGAGGAGGGCGGGGCGACTCGGATGGGCTGGGAGGAACGGGAGCCAATGGGAGTGGCTCTACCCTCGAGGAGGGCTGGGCGACTCGGCTGGGCTGGGAGGAACGGGAGCCAATGGGAGTGGCTCAACCTCGAGGAGGGCGGCGATCAAGGCTGGGAGGAACTGGAGCCAATGGGAGTGGCTCAGCCGTCGAGTAGGGCGGTGCGACTCGACTGGGAGGAACGGGAGCCAATGGGAATTGCTCAACCCTCGAGGAGGGCGGGGCGACTCGGCTGGGAGAAACGGGAGCCAATGGGATTGGCTCAACCCTCGAGGAGGGAGCTGGGCTGGAAGGAACAGGAGCCAATGGGAGTGGCTCAACCTCGAGGAGGGCGGGGCGACTGGCTGGGCTGGGAGGAACAGGAGCCAATGGGGTGGCTCAACCTCGAGGAGGGCGGGCGACTCGGCTTGGCTGGGAGGAATGGGAGCCAATGGGAGTGGCTCAACCCTCGAGGAGGGCGGGGCGACTGGCAGGGCTGGGAGGAATGGGAGCCAATGGGTGGCTCAACCTCGAGGAGGGCGGGCGACTCGACTGGGAGGAATGGGAGCCAATGGGAGGGCTCAACCTCGAGGAGGGCGGGCGACTCTGGGCTGGGAGGAACAGGAGCCAATGGGATTGGCTCAACCCTCGAGGAGGGCGGGCGACTTGGCTGGGAGGAGGAATGGGAGCCAATGGGGTGGCTCAACCTCGAGGAGGGCGGGGCGACTCGGCTGGGAGGAATGGCAGCCAATGGGAATGGCTCAACCTCGAGGAGGGCGGGCGACTGGCTGGGCTGGGAGGAACGGGAGCCAATGGGAGTGCCTCAAACCTCGAGGAGGGCGGGCGACTGGCTGCTGGGAACGGGAGCCAATGGGAGTTGCTCAACCTCGAGGAGGGCAAGGACTGGCTGGGCTGGGAGGAACGGGAGCCAATGGGAGTGGCTCACCTCGAGGAGAGCTGGGCGACTGGCTGGGCTGGGAGGAATGGGAGCCAATGGGAGGGCTCAACCCTCAGGAGGGCGGGGCGACTGGCTGGGCTGGGAGGAACGGGAGCCAATGGGAGTGGCTCAACCTCGAGGAGGGCGGGGCGACTCGGCTGGAAGGAACAGGAGCCAATGGGAGTGGCTCAACAATCGAGGAGGGCGGGGAGACTCGGCTGGGCTGGGAGGAACGGGAGGCAATGGGAGTGGCTCAACCCTCGAGGAGGGCGGGGCGCCTCGGCTGGGATGGGAGGAACGGGAGCCAATAGGAGTGGCTCAACCCTCGAGGAGGGCGGGGCGACTCGGCTGGGAGGAACGGGAGCCAATGGGAATGGCTCAACCCTCGAGGAGGGCGGTGCGACTCGACTGGGAGGAACGGGAGCCAATGGGAATTGCTCAACCCTCGAGGAGGGCGGGGCGACTCGGCTGGGAGAAACGGGAGCCAATGGGATTGGCTCAACCCTCGAGGAGGGCGGAGCGAGTCTGCTGGAAGGAACAGGAGCCAATGGGGGTGGCTCAACCCTCGAGGAGGGCGGGGCGACTCGGCTGGGAGGAACGGCAGCCAATGGGAATGGCTCAACCCTCGAGGAGGGCGGGGCGACTCGGCTGGGCTAGGAGGAACGGGAGCCAATGGGAGTGCCTCAACCCTCGAGGAGGGCGGGGCGACTCGGCTGGGAGGAACGGGAGCCAATGGGAGTTGCTCAACCCTCGAGGAGGGCGGGGCGACTCGGCTGGGAGGAACGGGAGCCAATGGGAGTGGCTCTACCCTCGAGGAGAGCTGGGCGACTCGGCTGGGAGGAACGGGAGCCAATGGGAGTGGCTCAACCTCCAGGAGGTCGGGGCGACTCGGCTGGGCTGGGAGGAACGGGAGACAATGGGAGCGTCTCTACCCTAGAGGTGGGCGGGGCGACTCGGCTGGGAGGAACGGGAGCCAATGGGAGTGGCTCAACCCTCGAGGAGGGCGGGGCGACTCGGCTGGAAGGAACAGGAGCCAATGGGAGTGGCTCAACCCTCGAGGAGGGCGGGCGACTTGCTGGGCTGGGAGGAACGGGAGCCAATGGGAGTGGCTCAACCTCGAGGAGGGCGGGGCGACCTGGCTGGGCTGGGAGGAACTGGAGCCAATGGGAGGCTCAACCTCGAGGAGGGCGGGTGACTCGGCTGGGCTGGGAGGAATGGGAGCCAATGGGAATGGCTCAACCTCGAGGAGGGCGGGCGACTCGGCTTGGAGGAACGGGAGCCAATGGGAGTGGCTCAACCCTCGAGGAGGGCGGGGCGACTCGGCTGGAAGGAACAGGAGCCAATGGGAGTGGCTCAACCCTCGAGGAGGGCGGGCGACTCGGCTGGAAGGAACAGGAGCCAATGGGAGGGCTCAACCTCGAGGAGGGCGGGGCGGCTGGGCTGGGAGGAATGGGAGCCAATGGGAGTCTCAACCCTCGAGGAGGGCGGGCGACTCAGGCTGGGAGGAACGGGAGCCAATGGGAGGGCTCAACCTCGAGGAGGGCGAGGCTGGGCTGGGAGGAATGGGAGCCAATGGGAGGGCTCAACCTCGAGGAGGCGGGGTGACTCGGCTGGGCTGGGAGGAGTGGAGCCAATGGGAGTGGCTCAACCTCGAGGAGGGCAGGGCGACTGGCAGGCTGGGAGGAACGGGAGCCAATGGGAGGGCTCAGCCTCGAGGAGGGCGGGGCGACTCGGCTGGGAGGAACGGGAGCCAATGGGAGGGCTCAACCCTCGAGGAGGGCTGGGCGACCTGGGGCTGGGAGGAATGGGAGCCAATGGGAGTGGCTCAACCCTCGAGGAGGGCGGGCGACTTGGCTGGGAGGAACGGGAGCCAATGGGAGGGCTCAACCCTCGAGGAGGGCGGGGCGACTGGCTGGGAGGAATGGGAGCCAATGGGAGTGGCTCAACCCTCGAGGAGGGCGGGCGACTGGCTGGGAGGAACCGGAGCCAATGGGAGTGGCTCAACCCTCGAGTAGGGCGGGGCGATTCGGCTGGAAGGAACAGGAGCCAATGGGAGTGGCTCAACCCTCGAGGAGGGCGGGGCGACTCGGCTGGGCTGGGAGGAACGGGAGGTAATGGGAGTGCCTCAACCCTCGGGGAGGGCGGGCGACTCGGCTGGGCTGGGAGGAACGGAGCCAATGGGAGTGGCTCAACCTCGAGGAGGGCGGGCGACTCGGATGGGCTGGGAGGAATGGGAGCCAATGGGAGTGGCTCAACCTCGAGGAGGGCGGGGCGACTGGATGGCTGGGAGGAACGGGAGCCAATGGGAGTGGCTACCCCGAGGAGGGCGACGGCTGGGCTGGGAGGAACGAGCCAATGGGAGCTGCTCAACCCTCGAGGAGGGCTGGGGTACTCGGCTGGGCTGGGAGGAACGGGAGCCAATGGGAGTGGCTCAACCCTCGAGGAGGGCGGGGCGACTCGGCTGGGAGGAACGGGAGCCAATGGGAGTTGCTCAACCCTCGAGGAGGGCGGGGCGACTCGGCTGGGAGGAACGGGAGCCAATGGGAGTGGCTCAACCCTCGAGGAGGGCGGGGCGACTCGGCTGGGAGGAACGGGAGCCAATGGGAGTGGCTCAACCCTCGAGGAGGGCGGGGCGACCTGGCTGGCTGGGAGGAAAGGGAGACAATGGGAGTGGCTCAACCCTCGAGGAGGACTGGGCGACTCGGCTTGGGCTGGGAGGAACGGGAGCCAATGGAGTGGCTCAACCCTCGAGGAGGCGGGGCGACTGTCTGGGCTGGGAGGAATGGGAGCCAATGGGAGTGGCTCAACCTCGAGGAGGGCGGGCGACTCAGCTGGGCTGGGAGGAACTGGAGCCAATGGGAGGGCTCAACCCTCGAGGAGGGCGGGTGAGCGGCTGGGCTGGGAGGAATGGGAGCCAATGGGAGTGGCTCAACCTCGAGGAGGGCATGCGACTCGGCTGGGGAATGGGAGCCAATGGGAGTGGCTCAACCTCGAGGAGGGCGGGCGACTTGGCTGGGAAGGAACAGGAGCCAATGGGAGTGGCTCAACCCTCGAGGAGGGCGGGCGACTCGGCTGGGAAGGAACAGGAGCCAATGGGAGTGGCTCAACCTCGAGGAGGGCGGGCGACCTGGCTGGGCTGGGAGGAACGGGAGCCAATGGGAGTCTCTCAACCCTCGAGGAGTGCTGGGCGACTGGATGGGCTGGGAGGAACAGGAGCCAATGGAGTGGCTCAACCTCGAGGAGGGGGGCGACTGCTGGGCTGGGAGGAACGGGAGCCAATGGGAGTGGCTCAACCTCGAGGAGGGCGGGCGACTCGGCTGGGCTGGGAGGAGCGGGAGCCAATGGGAGTGGCTCAACCTCGAGGAGGAGGCGGGCGACCTGGCAGGCTGGGAGGAATGGGAGCCAATGGAGTGCTCAGCCTCGAGGAGGGCGGTGCGACTCGGCTGGGAGGAACGGGAGCCAATGGGTGGCTCAACCTCGAGGAGGGCTGGGCTACTCTGGGCTGGGAGGAATGGGAGCCAATGGGAGTGGCTCAACCCTCGAGGAGGCAGGGCGACTTGGCTGGGCTGGGAGGAACGGTAGCCAATGGGAGAGGCCAACCCCTCGAGGAGGGCGGGGCGACTCGGCTGGGCTGGGAGGAACGGGAGCCAATGGGAGTGGCTCAACCCTCGAGGAGGGCGGGGCGACTCGGCTGGGAGGAACAGGAGCCAATGGGAGTGGCTCAACCCTCGAGGAGGGCGGGGCGACTCGGCTGGAAGGAACAGGAGCCAATGGGAGCTGCTCAACCCTCGAGGTGGGCGGGGCGACTCGGCTGGGCTGGGAGGAACGGGAGCCAATGGGAGTGGCTCAACCCTCGAGGAGGGCGGGGCGACTCGGCTGGGCTGGGAGGAACGGGAGCCAATGGGAGTGGCTCAACCCTCGAGGAGGGCGGGGCGACTTGGCTGGGCTGGGAGGAACGGGAGCCAATGGGAGCGGCTCAACCTCGAGGAGGAGGGCGACTTGGATGGGCTGGGGAATGGGAGCCAATGGAGTGGCTCACCTCGAGGAGGGCGGGGCGACTCGGCTGGGAGGAATGGGAGCCAATGGGAGTGGCTCAACCTCGAGGAGGGCGGGGTGACTCGGCTGGCTGGGAGGAACGGGAGCCAATGGGAGTGGCTCAACCCGAGGAGGACGGGGCGACTCGGCTGGGAGAGGAATGGGAGCCAATGGATGGCTCAACCTCGAGGAGGGCGGTGCGACTCGGCTCGTAGGAACGGGAGCCAATGGGAGTGGCTCTACCTCGAGGAGGCGGGGCGACTGGCTGGGAGGAACAGGAGCCAATGGGAGGCTCAACCCTCGAGGAGGGCAGGGCGACCTGGCTGGGAGGAAAGGAGACAATGGGAGTGGCTCAACCCTCGAGGAGGACGGGGCGACTCGGCTTGGCTGGGAGGAACGGGAGCCAATGGGAGTGGCACAACACTCGAGGAGGGCGGGGTGACTGGCTAGGCTGGGAGGAACAGGAGCCAATGGGAGTGGCTCACCCTCGAGGAGGGCGGGGCGACTGGGCTGGGAGGAACGGGAGCCAATGGGAGTGGCAAAACTCTCGAGGAGGACGGGACGACTCGGCTTGGCTGGGAGAATGGGAGCCAATGGGAGTGGCTCAACCCTCGAGGAGGTCGGGGCGACTCGGCTAGGCTGGGAGGAACAGGAGCCAATGGGAGTGGCTCTACTCGAGGAGGGCTGGGCTACTCGGCTGGAAGGAACAGGAGCAAATGGGAGTGGCTCAACCCTCGAGGAGGGCGGGGCGACTCGGCAGGGCTGGGAGGAATGGGAGACAATGGGAGTCTCAACCCTCGAGGAGGGCGGGGCGACCTGGATGGGCTGGGAACGGGAGCCAATGAGTGGCTCACCTCGAGGAGGGCGGGGCGACTTGGCTGTGCTGGGAGGAACGGGAGCCAATGGGAGTGGCAAAACCCTCGAGGAGAGCTGGGCGACTCGGCTGGGCTGGGAGGAACGGGAGCCAATGGGAGTGGCTCAACCCTCGAGGAGGGCGGGCGACTCAGGGATGGGAGGAACGGTAGCCAATGATAGTTGCTCAACCCTCGAGGAGGGCGGTGCGACTCGGCTGGGCGGAACGGGAGCCAATGGAGTGGCTCTACCTCGAGGAGGGCGGGGCGACTGGCTGGGCTGGGAGGAACGGGAGCCAATGGGAGTGGCTCAACCTCGAGGAGGCGGGCGACTTGGCTGGGCTGGGAGGAACGGGAGCCAATGGGAGCTCAACCTCGAGGAGGGCGGGCGACTCGGCTGGGAGGAATGGGAGCCAATGGGAGTGGCTCAACCTCGAGGAGGGCGGGCGACTGGGCTGGGAGGAACAGGAGCCAATGGGAGTGGCTCAACCTCGAGGAGGGCGGGCGACCTGGGCTGGGAGGAACGGGAGCCAATGGGAGTGGCTCAACCCTCGAGGAGGGCGGGGCGACTCGGCTTGGCTGGGAGGAACGGGAGCCAATGGGAGCGGCTCAACCCTCGAGGAGGGCGGGGCGACTCGGCTGGGAGGAACCGGAGCCAATGGGAGTGGCTCAACCCTCGCGGAGGGCGGGGCGACTCCGGCTGGAAGGAACAGGAGCCAATGGGAGGCTCAACCTCGAGGAGGGCGGGGCGACTGGCTGGGCTGGGAGGAACAGGAGCCAATGGAGTGGCTCAACCTCGAGGAGGAGGCGACCTGGCTGGGAGGAATGGGAGCTAATGGGAGGGCTCAACCTCGAGGAGGGCGGGGCGACTCGGCTGGGCTGGGAGGAATGGGAGCCAATGGGAATGGCTCAACCCTCGAGGAGGGCGATGCGACTCGGCTGGGAGTAACGGGAGCCAATGGGAATGGCTCAACCCTCGAGGAGGGCGGGGCGACTCGGCTAGGAGGAACGGGAGCCAATGGGAGTCTCTCAACCCTCGAGGAGGGCGGGGCGACTCGGCTTGGCTGGGAGGAATGGGAGACAATGGGAGTGGCTCAACCCTCGAGGAGGGCGGGGCGACTCGGCTGGGAGGAACGGGAGCCAATGGGAGTGGCTCAACCCTCGAGGAGGGCGGGGCGACTCGGCTGGGCTGGGAGGAACGGGAGCCAATGGGAGTGGCTCAACCCTCGAGGAGGGCGGGGCGGATCGGCTGGGAGGAACTGGAGCCAATGGGAGTGGCTCAGCCGTCGAGTAGGGCGGGGCGATTCGGCTGGAAGGAACAGGAGCCAATGGGAGTGGCTCAACCCTCGAGGAGGGCGGGGAGACTCGGCTGGGCTGGGAGGAATGGGAGCAATGGGAGTTCTCAACCTCGAGGAGGGCTAGGCGACTTGGCTGGGCTGGGAGGAACGGGAGCCAATGGGAGTGGCTCAACCCTTGAGGAGGACGGGACGACTCGGCTTGGCTGGGAGGAACGGGAGCCAATGGGAGCTGCTCAACCCTCGAGGTGGGCGGTGCGACTCGACTGGGAGGAACGGGAGCCAATGGGAATTGCTCAACCCTCGAGGAGGGCGGGGCGACTCGGCTGGGCTGGGAGTAACGGGAGCCAATGGGATTGGCTCAACCCTCGAGGAGGGCGGAGCGAGTCTGCTGGGAGGAACAGGAGCCAATGGGGGTGGCTCAACCCTCGAGGAGGGCGGGGCGACTCGGCTGGGAGGAACGGCAGCCAATGGGAATGGCTCAACCCTCGAGGAGGGCGGGGCGACTCGGCTGGGCTTGGAGGACCGGGAGCCAATGGGGTGCTCACCTCGAGGAGGGCAGGGGCGACTCGGCTGGGAGGAAGGGGAGGAGGCTCAACCTCGAGGACACGATCAACCGCGGAACAAAATGGGAAAACAGCCAATGGGAGTGGCTCACTGCGAGGAATTAGGGCGATGGCTGTTGGGAGGAAGGAGCCAATGGGAGTTTGGCTCACCCTCGAGGAGGGCGGACTGGCTGCTGGGAGGAACAGAGCCAATGGGAGTGGCTCAGCCTCGAGGAGGGCAGGGCTGGCTGGAGGAACAGGAGCCAATGGGTGGCTCACCTCGAGGAGGGCGGGCGACTCGGCTGGGTGAGGAAGGGAGGCAAATGGGAGTGCCTCAACCCTCGAGGAGGGCGGGGCGACTCGGCTGGGAGGAACGGGAGCCAATGGGAGTTGCTCAACCCTCGAGGAGGGCGGGGCGACTCGGCTGGGCTGGGAGGAACGGGAGCCAATGGGAGTGGCTCTACCCTCGAGGAGAGCTGGGCGACTCGGCTGGGCTGGGAGGAACGGGAGCCAATGGGAGTGGCTCAACCCTCCAGGAGGGCGGGGCGACTCGGCTGGGCTGGGAGGAACGGGAGCCAATGGGAGCTGCTCAACCCTCGAGGTGGGCGTAGCGACTCGGCTAGGCTGGGAGGAACGGGAGCCAATGGGAGTGGCTCTACCCTCGAGGAGGGCTGGGCTACTCGGCTGGAAGGAACAGGAGCCAATGGGAGTGGCTCAACCCTCGAGGAGGGTGTGGCGTTTCGGCTGGGCTGGGAGGAACGGGAGCCAATGGGAGTCTCTCAACCCTCGAGGAGGGCGGGGCGACTCGGCTGGGAGTAACGGGAGCCAATGGGAATGGCTCAACCCTCGAGGAGGGCGGGGCGACTCGGCTAGGAGGAACTGGAGCCAATGGGAGTCTCTCAACCCTCGAGGAGGGCGGGGCGACTCGGCTTGGCTGGGAGGAACGGGAGACAATGGGAATGGCTCAACCCTCGAGGAGGGCGATGCGACTCGGCTGGGAGTAACGGGAGCCAATGGGAATGGCTCAACCCTCGAGGAGGGCGGGGCGACTCGGCTAGGAGGAACGGGAGCCAATGGGAGTCTCTCAACCCTCGAGGAGGGCGGGGCGACTCGGCTTGGCTGGGAGGAACGGGAGACAATGGGAGTGGCTCAACCCTTGAGGAGGACGGGACGACTCGGCTTGGCTGGGAGGAACGGGAGCCAATGGGAGCTGCTCAACCCTCGAGGTGGGCGGGGCGACTCGGCTAGGCTGGGAGGAACGGGAGCCAATGGGAGTGGCTCAACCCTCGAGGAGGGCGGGGCGACTCGGCTGGGCTGGGAGGAGCCAATGGGAGCGGCTCAACCCTCGAGGAGGGCGGGGCGACTCGGCTGGGAGGAACCGGAGCCAATGGGAGTGGCTCAACCCTCGAGGAGGGCGGGGCGACTCGGCTGGAAGGAACAGGAGCCAATGGGAGTGGCTCAACCCTCGAGGAGGGCGGGGCGACTCGGCTGGAAGGAACAGGAGCCAATGGGAGTGGCTCAACCCTCGAGGAGGGCGGGGCGTTTCGGCTGGGCTTGGAGGAACGGGAGCCAATGGGAGTCTCTCAACCCTCGAGGAGGGCGGGGCGACTCGGATGGGCTGGGAGGAACGGGAGCCAATAGGAGTGGCCTACCCCTCGAGGAGGGCGGGGCGACTCGGCTGGGCTGGGAGGAACGGGAGCCAATGGGAGTGGCTCAACCCTCGAGGAGGGCGGGGTGAGTCGGCTGGGCTGGGAGGAGCGGGAGCCAATGGGAGTGGCTCAACCCTCGAGGAGGGCGGGGCGACTCGGCAGGGCTGGGAGGAACGGGAGCCAGTGGGAGGGGGTCAACCCTCGAGGAGGGCGGTGCGACTCGGCTGGGAGGAACGGGAGCCAATGGGAGTGGCTCTACCCTCGAGGAGGGCTGGGCTACTCGGCTGGGCTGGGAGGAACGGGAGCCAATGGGAGTGGCTCAACCCTCGAGGAAGGCGGGGCGACTTGGCTGGGCTGGGAGGAACGGGAGCCAATGGGAGCGGTTCAACCCTCGAGGAGGGCGGGGCGACTCGGCTGGGAGGAACCGGAGCCAATGGGAGTGGCTCAACCCTCGAGGAGGGCGGGGCGACTCGGCTGGAAGGAACAGGAGCCAATGGGAGTGGCTCAACCCTCGAGGAGGGCGGGGCGACTCGGCTGGAAGGAACAGGAGCCAATGGGAGCTGCTCAACCCTCGAGGTGGGCGGGGCGACTCGGCTGGGCTGGGAGGAACGGGAGCCAATGGGAGTGGCTCAACCCTCGAGGAGGGCGGGGCGACTCGGCTGGGCTGGGAGGAACGGGAGCCAATGGGAGTGGCTCAACCCTCGAGGAGGGCGGGGCGACTCGGATGGGCTGGGAGGAACGGGAGCCAATAGGAGTGGCCTACCCCTCGAGGAGGGCGGGGCGACTCGGCTGGGCTGGGAGGAACGGGAGCCAATGGGAGTGGCTCAACCCTCGAGGAGGGCGGGGCGACTCGGCTGGGCTGGGAGGAACGGGAGCCAATGGGAGTGGCAAAACTCTCGAGGAGGGCGGGGTGAGTCGGCTGGGCTGGGAGGAGCGGGAGCCAATGGGAGTGGCTCAACCCTCGAGGAGGGCGGGGCGACTCGGCAGGGCTGGGAGGAACGGTAGCCAATGATAGTTGCTCAACCCTCGAGGAGGGCGGTGCGACTCGGCTGGGAGGAACGGGAGCCAATGGGAGTGGCTCTACCCTCGAGGAGGGCGGGGCGACTCGGCTAGGAGGAACGGGAGCCAATGGGAGTCTCTCAACCCTCGAGGAGGGCGGGGCGACTCGGCTTGGCTGGGAGGAACGGGAGACAATGGGAGTGGCTCAACCCTTGAGGAGGACGGGACGACTCGGCTTGGCTGGGAGGAACGGGAGCCAATGGGAGCTGCTCAACCCTCGAGGTGGGCGGGGCGACTCGGCTAGGCTGGGAGGAACGGGAGCCAATGGGAGTGGCTCTACCCTCGAGGAGGGCGGGGCGACTCGGCTTATCTGGGAGGAACGGGAGACAATGGGAGTGGCTCAACCCTTGAGGAGGACGGGACGACTCGGCTTGGCTGGGAGGAACGGGAGCCAATGGGAGCTGCTCAACCCTCGAGGTGGGCGGGGCGACTCGGCTAGGCTGGGAGGAACGGGAGCCAATGGGAGTGGCTCTACCCTCGAGGAGGGCTGGGCTACTCGGCTGGAAGGAACAGGAGCCAATGGGAGTGGCTCAACCCTCGAGGAGGGCGGGGCGTTTCGGCTGGGCTGGGAGGAACGGGAGCCAATGGGAGTCTCTCAACCCTCGAGGAGGGCGGGGCGACTCGGATGGGCTGGGAGGAACGGGAGCCAATAGGAGTGGCCTACCCCTCGAGGAGGGCGGGGCGACTCGGCTGGGCTGGGAGGAACGGGAGCCAATGGGAGTGGCAAAACTCTCGAGGAGGGCGGGGTGAGTCGGCTGGGCTGGGAGGAGCGGGAGCCAATGGGAGTGGCTCAACCCTCGAGGAGGGCGGGGCGACTCGGCAGGGCTGGGAGGAACGGTAGCCAATGATAGTTGCTCAACCCTCGAGGAGGGCGGTGCGACTCGGCTGGGAGGAACGGGAGCCAATGGGAGTGGCTCTACCCTCGAGGAGGGCTGGGCTACTCGGCTGGGCTGGGAGGAACGGGAGCCAATGGGAGTGGCTCAACCCTCGAGGAGGGCGGGGCGACTCGGCTGGGAGGAACCGGAGCCAATGGGAGTGGCTCAACCCTCGAGGAGGGCGGGGCGACTCGGCTGTGAGGAGAGGAGCCAATGGGAGTGGCTCAACCCTCGAGGAGGTCAACCCTCGAGGAGGGCGGGGCGACTCGGCTGGGAGGAACCGGAGCCAATGGGAGTGGCTCAACCCTCGAGGAGGGCGGGGCGACTCGGCTGGAAGGAACAGGAGCCAATGGGAGTGGCTCAACCCTCGAGGCGGGCAAGGACTCGGCTGGGAGGAACAGGAGCCAATGGGAGTGGCTCAACCTCGAGGAGGGCGGGGCGACTTGGCTGGGAGGAATGGGAGCCAATGGAGTGGCTCAACCTCGAGGAGGGCGGGCGACTCGGCTGGGCTGGGAGGAACGGGAGCCAATGGGAGTGGCTCAACCCTCGAGGAGGGCTGGGCGACTCGGCTGGGCTGGGAGGAACGGGAGCCAATGGGAGTGGCTCAACCCTCGAGGAGGGCGGGCGACTCGGCTGGGCTGGGAGGAACGGGAGCCAATGGGAGGCTCAACCTCGAGGTGGGCGGGGCGACTCGGCTGGGAGGAACAGGAGCAAATGGGAGCTGCTCAACCTCGAGGAGGGCGGGCGACTGGGCTGGGAGGAACAGGAGCCAATGGGAGTGGCTCAACCTCGAGGAGGGCGGGGCGACTTGGCTGGGCTGGGAGGAACGGGAGCCAATGGGAGTGGCTCAACCCTCGAGGAGGGCGGTGCGACTCGGCTGGGAGGAACGGGAGCCAATGGGAGTGGCTCAACCCTCGAGGAGGGCGGGGCGACTCGGCTGGGCTGGGAGGAACGGGAGCCAATGGGAGTGGCTCAACCCTCGAGGAGGGCGGGGCGACTCGGCTGGGCTGGGAGGAACGGGAGCCAATGGGAGTGGCTCAACCCTCCAGGAGGGCGGGGTGACTTGGCAGGGCTGGGAGGAATGGGAGCCAATGGGAGTCTCAAAACACTCGAGGAGGGCGGGGCGACTCGGATGGGCTGGGAGGAACGGGAGCCAATGGGAGTGGCTCTACCCTCGAGGAGGGCTGGGCGACTCGGCTCGGCTGGGAGGAACGGGAGCCAATGGGAGTGGCTCAACCCTCGAGGAGGGCGGGCGACTGGCTGGGCTGGGAGGAATGGGCCAATGGGAGTGGCTTCAACCCTGAGGAGGGCAGGGCGACTCGGCTGGGCTGGGAGCCCTCGAGGAGGGCGGGCGACTGGCTGGGAGGAACGGGAGCCAATGGGAGTGGCTCAACCTCGAGGAGGCGGGGCGACTGGCTGGCTGGGAGGAACGGGAGCCAATGGGAGTGGCTCAACCCTCGAGGAGGGCGGTGCGACTCGGCTGGGAGGAACGGGAGCCCAGGGGAGTGGCTAAACCAACGAGGAGGGCGGGGCGACGAGTCTCGGCTGGGAGGAACGGGAGCCAATGGAGTGGCTCAACCCTCGAGGAGGGCAGGGCGACTCTGGCTGGGAGCTGGGGAGGAACAGGAGCCAATGGAGTGGCTCAACCCTCGAGGAGGGCGGGCGGATCGGCTGGGAGGAACGGGAGCCAATGGGAGTGGCTCAACTCTCGAGGAGCGAGGAGGGCAGGGCGACGGCTGGGAGGAACAGGAGCCAATGGGAGGCTCAACCCTCGAGGAGGGCGGGGCGACTGGCTGGGAGGAATGGGAGCCAATGGGAGTGGCTCAACCTCGAGGAGGGCGGGGCGACTCGGCTGGGAGGATCGGGAGCCAATGGGAGTGGCTCAACCCTCGAGGAGGGCAGGGGCGACTGGCTGGGCTGGGAGGAATGGGAGCCAATGGAGTGGCTCAACCTCGAGGAGGGCTGGGCGACTCGGCTGGGCTGGGAGGAACGGGAGCCAATGGGAGTGGCTCAACCCTCGAGGAGGGCGGGGCGACTCGGCTGGGCTGGGAGGAACGGGAGCCAATGGGAGTGGCTCAACCCTCGAGGAGGGCGGGGAGACTCGGCTGGGCTGGGAGGAATGGGAGGCAAAGGGAGTGGCTCAACCCTCGAGGAGGGCGGGGCGCCTCGGCTGGGATGGGAGGAACGGGAGCCAATAGGAGTGGCTCAACCCTCGAGGAGGGCGGGGCGACTCGGCTGGGCTGGGAGGAACGGGAGCCAATGGGAGCGGTTCTATCCGAGAGGAGGGGCGACTCTGGTGGCTGGGAGGAACAGGAGCCAATGGAGTGGCTCACCCTCGAGGAGGCTGGGCTAGGCTGGGAGGAACGGGAGCCAATGGGAGTGGCTCAACCCTCGAGGAGGGCTGGGCGACTCGGCTAGGAGGAACGGGAGCCAATGGGAGTCTCTCAACCCTCGAGGAGAGCAGGACCTGGCTGGGAGGAACTGGAGCCAATGGAGTGGCTCAACCCTCGAGGAGGGCGGGGCGACTGGCTGGGAGGAACAGGAGCCAATGGGAGTGGCTCAACCTTCGAGGAGGGCGGGGCGACTCGGCTGGAAGGAACAGGAGCCAATGGGAGTGGCTCAACCCTCCAGGAGTGGCAGGGCGACGGCTGGGCTGGGAGGAACAGGAGCCAATGGGAGTGGCTCAACCTCGAGGAGGCGGGCGACCTGGCTGGGTGGCTGGAGGAACAGGATGGGAGTGGGGCTGGGAGGAAAGGGAGCCAATAGGAGTGGCCTACCCTCGAGGAGGGCTGGGCTACTCGGCTGGGCTGGGAGGAAAGGGAGCCAATGGGAGTGGCTCAACCCTCGAGGAGGGCGGGGCGACTCGGCTGGGCTGGGAGGAACGGGAGCCATTGGGAGCGGTTCAATCCTCGAGGAGGGCGGGGCGACTCGGCTGGGAGGAACAGGAGATAATGGGAGCTGCTCAACCCTCGAGGAGGGCTGGGGTACTCGGCTGGGCTGGGAGGAACGGGAGCCAATGGGAGTGGCTCAACCCTCGAGGAGGGCGGGGCGACTTGGCTGGGCTGGGAGGAACGGGAGCCATTGGGAGCGGTTCAACCCTCGAGGAGGGCGGGGCGACTCGGCTGGGAGGAACCGGAGCCAATGGGAGTGGCTCAACCCTCGAGGAGGGCGGGGCGACTCGGCTGGAAGGAACAGGAGCCAATGGGAGTGGCTCAACCCTCGAGGAGGGCGGGGCG
Organism: Eriocheir sinensis; assembly: GCF_024679095.1. NCBI lineage: Eukaryota > Metazoa > Arthropoda > Malacostraca > Decapoda > Varunidae > Eriocheir > Eriocheir sinensis. The sequence continues at coordinate 50,819 of NW_026110405.1, read as the reverse complement.
ACTCTCGGCTGGGAACGGGAGCCAATGGGAGTGGCTCTACCCTCGAGGAGGGCTGGGCGACTCGGCTGGGCTGGGAGGAACGGGAGCCAATGGGAGTGGCTCAACCCTCGAGGAGGGCGGTGCGACTCGGCTGGGAGGAACGGGAGCCAATGGGAGTGGCTCAACCCTCGAGGAGGGCGGGGCGACTCGGCTGGGCTGGGAGGAACGGGAGCCAATGGGAGTGGCTCAACCCTCGAGGAGGGCGGGGCGACTCGGCAGGGCTGGGAGGAACGGGAGCCAATGGGAATGGCTCAACCCTCGAGGAGGGCGGTGCGACTCGACTGGGAGGAACGGGAGCCAATGGGAATTGCTCAACCCTCGAGGAGGGCGGGGCGACGGATGGCTGGGAGGAATGGGAGCCAATGGGAGGGCTCAACCTCGAGGAGGGCGGGGCGACTCTGGGAGGAACGGAGCCAATGGGATTGGCTCAACCCTCGAGGAGGGCGGGGTGACTCGATGGGCTGGGAGGAACGGGAGACAATGGGAATGGCTCAACCCTCGAGGAGGGCGATGCGACTCGGCTGGGAGGAACGGGAGCCAATGGGAGTGGCAAAACTCTCGAGGAGGGCGGGGTGAGTCGGCTGGGCTGGGAGGAGCGGGAGCCAATGGGAGTGGCTCAACCCTCGAGGAGGGCGGGGCGACTCGGCAGGGCTGGGAGGAACGGTAGCCAATGATAGTGGCTCAACCCTCGAGGAGGGCGGTGCGACTCGGCTGGGAGGAATGGGAGCCAATGGGAATGGCTCAACCCTCGAGGAGGGCAGAGCGACTCGGCTAAGAGGAACGGAACCCAATGGGAGTGGCTCAACCCTCGAGGAGGGCGGGGCGACTCGGCTGGGCTGGAAGGAACGGGAGCCAATGGGAGTGCCTCAACCCTCGAGGAGGGCGGGGCGATTCGGCTGGGCTGGGAGGAACGGGAGCCAATGGGAGTGGCTCAACCCTCGAGGTGGGCGGGGCGACTCGGCTGGCTGCACGCGCCGCCTCCTGGAGCGGGAGCCAATTGCTTGCCTGTTTTATTACACTGCAATTATATAGTTCATCTAGGGCAGAGGTCGCCAGCCGGAATTCGAGAAGAGCCAATTTCTTCAAACTTGACAGAAAAGCAGTGCTGCTGGAGCCGCAGTGTATTTTATGAATCGTAATTATGAAACCTTCAAATTTTCCTCCTCCATATGAGTTAATAATAGTACACCCGTAGACAAGGTCATCAATTACACGATATTATTCTAGTGCTTGCCCATTCTCCCCCCTCTCACCCAAAGCAGGTGCAGGGTTTTGGTGGGAACACGAAATGCGTCGCAATCATGTAGCTTTTGAGTTTGAGGGGATGAAGAATGTCCTTGATGTAGGGAAAACCCTTACATTCAGGGATTTTTTTACCACGAACGGATACCAAGCGATTTCCCCCATTCTCGCTTCGTTCGCCACCCTCACCACCCAACCCGTGAACCTATGCTGCTCTTAGCCCCCAAAAAAACAATCTGCCAAAATTACGTTCATGGGCAAGACTCTTCATTCCAAGTCACTGCCGCGGGAGTCGTTATCTTTGCACCGTGTTTTGCTGCTGACTGCTGTTGTTGTTGGTCATGCAAACTCTCGTACGGCACCTCCAAACTAGACGAAAATATAACAATGAGAACCAATAAATTAGCAATTTGATATATCAGGTTACGTAAATTACAAAAAAAAGAGCGAGTACACACAGCTTTAATAATGTGCCTGATCTGTTTGTAATAAACCAATAAGAAATCCGCTGACAAAATTGATCGATAATAGGCTCGTCCAATCAGAAGGCGCTATTTTGAAAGTCACTGTCCTGGACCAATCAGAGCACTGCCTTAGCATGAAGGGAGTCAGTTCAGGTTGGATGTCCGAGAGTGCGGGTGTTGTGTTGAGTGGCTGGGCCGTGACGGGAAATATCAGCAATAAGCAAACCTGAAAAAGAGGAGGGAGTCAGTTGATTACTTGGACTGTCACAAACTATCACGGCAGGAACGATGCCTCAGTAGAGAGAAACAGATTCGTCCCCTGTAAAGAGCAGGCTTGAGGTAAAATAATGGGAGGGAGGGGGTTTGTTAGGTAAATTTTTCTTTCTTTTTTCGTAACAGCAACAGATGAATAAGTTGGTCTATGTACTGCTCGTTGTCTATGTATGTTATCGTCATTCTCTCTCTCTCTCTGTGTGTGTGTGTGTGTGTGTGTGTGTGTGTGTGTGTGTGTGTGTGTGTGTGTGTGTGTGTGCAATAAGATAAAAAATAGAGAAACACATACATGAGTCCGGAAACAGTAATGAAATGCAAGCGGGATTTACAGAGAAGGGAGGCATAAATGACAATCTTTACATACTGAAACATTGCATACAAGAAAGTTTTGAAATGAAAAATAAATTATTTGTGTTCTCACTAGACTACAAGAAGGCCTTTGATTTAGTGGACAGAGCAAGTCTCATTAAAGTACTAATGTTAAATAATATACACCCTAAGCTGATAAATATAATTGCAAATATTTATACAGGTGACAAAACTAACCTAATAACAATACTTATTTGGCATTACCATGAGTTGATAGCTGTGTCTCGTACAGTATAACATTTGTTTATTTCTTTTATTTGGCCAGACAATTCTTATAGCTAATAAAGAAGAAAACATACGTCCTTGAGTGAGTAACGGTGACTCACGCTGCTGCGACGCTGAGTCTGTCAGACGTCACTCACGTCACCTTGCGTCAGGCCTCCAGCCCGTCCCCACACTACGCCCCGCTGACTTTTCCCCCTTCCTTTTGAACAGTCTAATTGCCTCTGTTTACCATCGAGGATAAAGAAATACTGGAAAAGAAGTAAGAACAGTTCAAGTGACAGAGAAGGGCGAAGAAAAGAAAGAATAGACGATTTACTGGCCATTCTTCTTCCCCCCGCTTCCTCAAACCTTCTAAATGACTGTCTCTTTGTTGTTGAGCAAGTAGCCTAATAGTGAAAACATAATGAAAACTAAGTAGCTACTCTACGGTTTCAGAGCTGGTTATCTTTCCGTTTTTTTTCTCCCCATAATGTAAAAAAGATATGAAAATATATAATTAGCTAACTAGACAAATTATTGGTACGATTTTGATGGGGTGATTTTTTTTTCTGAAATGCCAAAACGAGGATATAGAAATGGAAATGCAAGTTGTCTGATTGATTGTGTCTTATTCTCCGTCTTCCCTGTCTGGTTATTTAGGTATTTATTTATTATCACGATGTAACGAATAGTTCTTCTAAGGGTATTTGCAATGTCTGTAGTGTACT
>NW_026110405.1:25000-42500 GCF_024679095.1 Eriocheir sinensis | reverse complement strand
AGGGTTAGAGATAATGAAGAGGTCTAGTATGTTGGGTCTATTTCCAAAACGTTCGGGAATACGTGTAGGGTGCTGGACCAACTGCTCTAGATCGTTGAAGATAGCAAAGTTGTAGGCTTGTTCTCCAGGATGGTCAGTGAAAGAGGATAAAAAGCCAAAAGCTGAGTGTTGTAGTTGAACATTGAAATCTCCTAGGATGGAGATTTCAGCGAAGGGAGAGTGGGTCAAGATGTGCTCCACTTTAGAGTTTAAATAGTCAAAAAAAATTACGTTGTTAGTAGACATATGTAGGTGAGAGATAAGCAGCACAGATGTATTTAGTAATAGAATGACAATGAAGTCTTAGCCAGATGGTGGAAAATTCTGCAGAGTCAAAGTCGTTTGCACGAGAACAAGTGACGTCGATGCGTACGAAGGCGCAACATCCAGCTTTACGGATTAAAAATTTAGGATAGAGATAGTTTTGGATCCTTCTTTTCTGTATTTAATTTTTTACCCATTTTATTTTATTTACATCAACTTGTATTAAAACAACTGTTTTATCACTCGATTAATTACTCCATAAATGATCTCACCAATCTCGTATCCCCAGAAGTAGCAGTGATCTGGCTTTGGTTGTTATTGGAGACTGGTGTTCGCGGGGATAAACAAGGGAGAAAAGAAAATATACATTTATTTAAAATTAAATGAAAGTAGTTGCTCTTACGCAAATATTCTATGCTCAGACGATCATATAACACTGGTATATTCAGCAATGGATACAACATATGACAAACGACATGTCTTAAATATAATACTGCTATATGTGCTCAGTTGTTGCCAATAATAATAACACTCTGCTATTCCACACAAGCAGTGGTTTGTTTTCTCTACATCACAATAATTAAGTAATTTCCTGCCAAATCCTAATAACACATTCCTATAGTATAATCTACTACACCACGGAACTAAATTATACCACGCAGTGGTTTCTACCTTTGCCCACATGGCACAAATAATCACAATCCTGTCCCACTCACAATCCTACTACACCTCCTTCGCATTATAATCCCCAGGACAAACAGTTTATTTCCTAGATTCTGAATTTCCCCACTGACCAAGATCATAAACAGCCATTCCAGCTGAGTGAGTGAGTAGCATTGCTTGAAGTGAGTGTGTTCTATCTGCCCATGCCTGTTGTTTAGGGTCATTTTTCCAGCGAGTGAACGCACATCCTGACACGCCTCATTTTCACGTAACCAGTAGCCAATATCTGTCAACAACCATTGGTTTGCCTTAATATGTTGTATCGTTTACTCTCCTGCCATTCGTGGTTCACCTAAGACACTCCTGCACAGTGACTTCTGCTGTTCAGTTATTCGCTATAGCGTTTTTCGTCACACTGCATCGTGTGACAGTTAGAGGTTCTGAATGGTTATCTGCCACTTGGACCACGCCTTACTGGGTATCTGTTTCCGTATGGTCTGAGTATTTCCGTAACCTCTAGTAGTGTTAGCGCTATCAGATGTTTACGATTTGTATATCTGACTAATTACTTCCTTCCCTCCTATCATCATATTTACAATTTCGTCTCAACATCTTCTCCGGTATTTGCCTCTGATTGGGGTCACTATTAATCAACTGTGAGTTATGGTCTTCGTCCTGACACAGTAGAACTGAACAGAGTAGATTAAGGTTGCAACAGTAACTGTGTTTTAAGAGGAAGAGAAGATGAGGTTTAGAGAAGGAGAGGTGTTCCACAGAATGAAAAATTATACTAAGACTGCACTCTTTTCGCAGAAACTGATAAGAAAGAGGTTCGAGGATTTATCGGGAGACATTTCTCAGGTCAGCGTCAGAAGGGAGTCCTCCCTGTAGCCTCCAGGAGGAGACTCCGGAGGCAGATGAAAGTACGCTATTTTGAGATTTGAATCTTGTGAAGGTGTTTATGCTTTTGTGAAGAAGGTGTGATAGAAAGAGGATCTGCTCAGAGAGCATGCTGAACTACTGTCTGCGTTGGTGATAACAGGAAACGGTTATTATACAAGGAAGGGTCTTCCTGCTCACTGACAGACCTTGCACATCTAGCGCTCTTCTCAGGGCTCTTCGTCTCATTTCTCACCCTATATTCACTTTAGCCTTCCACACTTTTCATCAAACGTCTTCACCATTTTTACCATGCCCATACCACTCATTAAGCACCTCTGATCCACCTTTTCAAACAGCTTTCACCACTGTTCTCTCACCACGTCTCATTTCACTGTCCATTCTCACACCTTCCATACTCCTCAGGCACCTATATCTCAAACACATCCAACTCCTTCTCGTCCTGTCTCACACCCCACGTTTCCTGGTCCACCAGTAGAGCTGTGGGCACAACTACCCCCCATACTTCTCTTGCATTCTCTATCTTTAGGCCTTGCTGTTTGAACACACACTCTTCATCTACATTTCATTTGCTTCTTCACTTCTGTTTCCAACCCCACATCCACTCCCCATTTACTGCTACATGACCCCCAGACATTTGAAGCTCCTTAAATCTCCCCAGCAGCTCACCAGCCTCACATTCATTCTGCACACCATCAGGCATCCTTAGACCCTACACACATCTTATAACCCTGCTTTTTTCCCGCATACACTCTCAACTTTCTCTTTGACACTAATTTCCGCCAAACTTCAATACTAGATTTGTAGGTCTCCTCACACTCCTGCCACAAGTGACAGTAACACTGCAAATAACAACTGGCTTATCTTCTCCAATTCTTTCATTTCACGCACCAAGCAAGCCCTCACCTTGCACTTCTTGCATTCATTTCACTACTCCATCCATGTACACGTTAACACAGTGATATCACACAGTCCTTGCTTAAATTTCTGCACATCTACCTCGAACCAATCCCTCTCTCACTTTTACCATCCCCACATGCCCTACTATTCCTAAGGGTGCTTTTCATTTGCAGACAATAACTCACTCCTATTCCATACATCCGCATTACACTCCATAATGCCTCTCATCAACTTATCAGTGGCTTTCCAGGTCCATAAAGGCTTCACCGCTTGTTGCCAAAGGAGAAGTCATAGGAGAGCTATTAAGACCGCCCAACCTTAACAAGGAGGTGGCGTCCAGAAAGCAAGCAGCCGCAGCAATTAGGAGAGTGAGATCAAGTGGTCAGGACCCGGGCAGAGAGGGCGTTAATAGTTTAGAGCTGGGCTCCCACTGGTGTGGGTTTATTAGCAGAATAGTGACAACCAACAAAAACAGAGGTCATCCTCAGACTATTTAGCGTTGAACAGGCCACACTAAGACTATGCTTTGTCAGTTTTAGGTGCCCACTACAGAATGGACATCAGCAACAGATCAGTTCAGAGAATTGACGAAGATGATCCGGACTGAGATCCTCCCATATCAATTGAAGCAAACATCTCAATTTACATTCACTAGACAAACGAAAGAGTGTGGGGAGATCCGATGGGGTATTAATATGGTCCAAGGTTACTGTAAACGATATCGTAAAAATTGCTGAGAATTAGACAGCAGGATAGAACGCAGTAATGGATTTAAATTAGAAAAGTATAGATCTATAGGGAGTAAATAGGTAAGCATTGGTTTAGTAATAGGGTGGTGAAGATGAATAGACTCAGCAATCCACCTCAAGTGAAGTGCAGGGACGATAACTTGTTTTAAAGTAGACTGGATAGCTACATGGAAGAGATGACAGGTGGTAGCGGAGGCGGTGCAGAATCTGGGCTGCCCTGTGTGTAATTAGGCCTCTTGCTGTCTCCCCGTGTTCTATGTTCTTATGTTCTTATGTTCAACCCTGGTCATGTACCCTCTACTGCTCTAACCCCACTGCTCCTCACAACTTCCATACAATCTGTCCACATCAGTCCTATCATCAATACTCTCCCAACACACCTTGCCAACCACGCTCAACAAACTGATACCTAAAACCTACACTCATATATCACCTTACCTTTGTACAGTAGCACTACACATTCTCCTCCACTCCAAGGGACTGACCCCTTTCTTTGAAACACTCGTTGAACAGCCTCCCAACCACTACAATATATATATATATATATATATATATATATATATATATATATATATATATATATATATATATATATATATATATATATATATATATATACAGAGAAACAGCAAGGCACAAAAAAAAAGAGAAGTAGTAATAAAAAAAACGCTACTCGCTGCTCTAAAAAGATATGGGGTGGCCGAGAAAGAGGTCAATTTCGAGGAGGTGTCTGACACCCCGCACTATTGAAAGAGTTCAAGTCGTGGGCGGGAGGAAATACAGATGAAGGAAGGTGTTCCAGGGTTTACCAGCGTTTGGGATGAAAAGAGTAGAAGATGTAGTTAACTCTTCACGCCAGAGAGGTTGGACAGTACAGGATGGAAAAACATGGAGTAAGAAAGTCATTATTGCAGCAGAGACCCGCGAGGGGGGTGGAGGCATGCAGTTAGCAAGTTCAGAAAGAGCGATGTCGGCGTGGAAATATCGATAGCAGATGAAAGACGCAACTTCGCGACGGAATTTGAAAGCCTATCAATGGGAGGAGGAGAGCTGACGAGACGAAGAGCCTTAGACCAGGGATTTATTCAAATTGCATAGCACCCCTAGAAATTTGTTGCACATTTCAGGGGGTACATTTGAATCTGAGAGGAAAAAAATTACTTGCACAATACATGGTGTTGTAATCTGCACTCCGTTGCACTTTTTCTCTCATTCTTTGTGTTGATTAGTATATAAGACAGCGCAAAAGAAACGAAATTACATTTCATTATTGCCAAAATAAACACAGGGCGGCAGTTGACCGCTGGTCGTCCGCTCATATTGAGTTAGTGCGATGCATTAAAATAAGAATACCTGAGTTTTGTTCATTGTCTTTGGATAATAATAATAAAAGGTATATATTGTATGTGCTGAATCAAAATAAGTTACCTTAGTAGTGCTATTTCCTGTTTTCATCATTAAGATTTTATGTAATCTAAACATGAAGACAATAAACTTGAAATATCAAAATATTTAAATGTCCTTTTTGCTATCAGAAAGCAATTTTTAGTATTGGGGAACATGGGAACCTATAAAAAGTCTAAGGGTACTGAGGAACAAAAGTTTGGGAACCCTGCCTTGAGCTCTACTCTGTCTAGAGCTGGCCCAGCCAATTGGGGCTACACGTGAGGATGCATACTCACTTTTGAGGAGGACAGCCTCGTATGGGATAGCAGCCATGAGGGAAGAACAGCGAGGAAGGGGCGTGCAGAACGCCCAACCTCGAGAGCTGATTTAGCAGAGAGAGGAGATGTGTAGTTCCAGTTGAGATTTTGTTTGAGGATAGACCGAGAATGTTTAGTGTTGAAGAAGGTGGCAGCTGGTGTTTTTCCAAGAATAGGGATAGGTGTTTGGAAGACTGTGTCAGGGGTGATTGGTGGAGAATTGGTTTTTGAGGCATTGAGGACACAAGGTTCCCTATGCCCAATCAAGAGAAATGATAACAAGGTCTGAGGGTTAAGCGTTCTGCAACTTCCAGTCTGAGTCGTCTTCCTGTTGAGAGGTCTTCTATTGAAAGTTGAATAATAATGCAATTGGGGTCGCCGGCGTAGAGTGGACAGGACGGTTTGTTATGGGAGATCATTGATGAATAACAGGAAGAGTGGGTGATAGGACAGGCCCCATGTGGAACCACTGTTGATAGGTTTAGGATGAACAGTGACCAAATCTACGCAGAGATAGAACTGCCGGAAAGGAAACTAGAAGATAAAGGAACAGAGAGGGATTAGAAGATCCCAAAAAGGCAATTTAAGCAAGACTTGTGCCAGACTCTATCAGAAGGCTTCGATATGTCTAGCCCGCAACGAAGAACATTTCGATATGTCTGTACCAACAGAAATTATTCACCAGAGCGGCTAAGAGAGGATGACCAATTCAGTTAAAGAGAGCAAGAAGATCATCAGTAGATACAGGGTACCTTGCCGGAACCCATACTGGCGATCAGATAGGAGTTTGGAAGAAGAAAGGTTAGCTTTTGAATCTTCTGGTTAAGGATTGATTCAAAAAACTTTTATGCTCATTAGGAGGAAGAAATGTAAATCTATAGGGCCTTGGTAGTTTGAGGGGATTGGAACGGTCACCTTCACTTGGCACAGAGCTGTGCACAGGCATACTTCAGAAGGAAGGAAAGGTAGATGTTGATATGCAGAAGTGACGAAAAGAGTTTGACCAGGCAGCGATGTGTCAGCACAGCGAAAGTACCAGTTTTTTAAGGACAATGAAACTCCATCAGGTCCACCAAAGCCTTCCTGAGAGTTGAGGACCAGAGAAGGGGCATAGAAAACATCATTTTGGAAGAATCTTAATAACAGGCATAGAGGAGTCAGAGGGGATGAGTAGGAGGAACTTATGCCCAAGTCACGTCAAGGTGGAGTTCAGCAACAGAGTTTGAGCGAAGAGTTCTACAGGCAGATGAGACAGCATTACTGCCGTCAGGAGTTAAGAGAGAGGAGGGAAAGAGGAAGAAGTGAGAGTGGAGAATATTTTTTGGCTAGATGTCAGAAGTCACTGGAAAAACTAGAGAAGCAAGGTGTTGACATTTCTATTGATAAAAAGAAAGAAGTTTTGGTAGGTCGGAGAATAGAATTTGGCACGATTCGGGAGTGAAATGTAAAGGTCATGAGTTAGCAGGAATTTGAAGGCTCTGCAACCTTTTGTATAGCTGCCTCCTCTATCTTTAATAGCTTTGAGAACAAAGCATGAGATTAAACCAAAAAGGATTTTGTAGCAAGAGGATTAGAAGAGAAAGAACGTTAGGAATGTATGCCTCCATTCGGAGATAATCACCCTATATGAAGTGCGTTGGAAGAATGCGATTGGGCACACAAAGGGGTCTCTCCCCTGCAAGCAGTAATCATTCATGAGGAAATCGGAAAGTACATCCTCAGGGTCATCCATCGAGCTGAAAGCAAAATGCCGAAGCATCACTTACTCTACAGTGGGTTCATCACCATTTTTGGAATAGAGATTTTTGGAAGAAAGGATGTGTGTGGTGTGTGAATGTAGTGTGGTGTAGAAAGAGAGAGAGAGAGGATCTGTCTTTGGAAGAGCGTGCTGAACTGCTCTCTGGTGTTGATGGAAACAAAAAAAGGAAACAGTTAGTGAGGAAGGACATGGGAAGAGGTCTTTGAGGCTTCAACACCCTGCCTTGCCTCCATATATATCCTTACCGAGGAGTAGCTCACGCCCGTTCACGTGGGAGTGTCATCCTCATCCTACCACTGCCCAGTCTAAATATATATATATATATATATATATATATATATATATATATATATATATATATATATATATATATAGGGACACAGAGTTCAATCTGACAGTTGCGCCACCAAGCTGGGATTTTTCAGCCCATAGCCGAGTGGCTTATATATATATATATATATATATATATATATATATATATATATATATATATATATATATATATATATATATATATATATATATATATATATATATATATATATATATATATATATATATATATATATATATACATATATATATATATATATATATATATATATATATATATATATATATATATATATATATAATATATATATATATATATATATATATATATATATAAGGATAGCAAGACGGCCCCGCGTCCAGGAGACAGTTCAATCCGACCGAATTGCCACCAAGCTGGGATTTTCAGCCGCCGCCGAGGTGACTAAGAGCCTGCCTTGCTGTCCACAGGAAGACCACCTATCAACCCAGCCGAGACTCTAGATTCTAGGATTAAAGATGAAACTCCGGGAAGAACAGCATGAGCCAATGCAAGATAGCGCCACCTATAAACACTCACGCCTATGCGCCAAGAACAGGCTGGGCCGAAACCATCAGGACCCCACCGGAAAGAAGCCTTCAGACAAAACCATCAGGATCCACCAGGAACAAACCTGCAAGCGCAATAGTACCGACTTAAAATATATATATATATATATACACATATATATATATATGTATTATATATATATATATATATATATATATATATAATACATATATATATATATATATATATATATTTATATATATATATATATATATATATATATATAATATATATATATATATATATATATATATATATATATATATATATATATATATATATATATATATATATATGTACAAATGGAAGTAGGTGGAAAGACACTACCGAACCCAGGGCATAAGCCACTCCCCAGTATAGAAAATATATATAGGGAGGTGAGAAGGAGATGAAGCCCTCCAAAGACCCTTCCATGTCCTCACTAACCGTTTCCCTGTCTCACCAACACCGGAGAGTAGTTCAGCATGCTCTCTAAAGACAGATCTCTCTTTATCACACACCTACATTCACATAACATATACACCTTTTTCCAAAATTCAAAAATTCAAAATGGCTCAATTAAGCAATGCCTCAGGTCCCCGCCTGAGAGGGACCACAAATTCCACAGGGAGGACTCCCCTTCTGGCCAGCCGACGAGAGGTGTCCTTGATAACTCCTCAGACCTCTTTCTTCTCCCAATTTCTGCAACATTCGTGATCTTCGCTCTAATTTTCATTCTGTGGAACATCATCTCTCCTCCTCTAAACCTCACCTTCTCTTCCTTACCCAGAAACACAGGTTTCTGAGGCTATGACAACAACCTCTACTCTGTTCCTCCACCTATCTCTATCCTAAATTTCAATCCAAAGCTGGATGTTGCGCCTACGTGCGCAACGACATCACTGCTCTCGTGCCCCTGACCTTGACTCTTCTGAATTTTCCACCATCTGGTTAAAGACTTCACTGTGTTCTGTTACTAAATACTTCTGTGCTGTTTATCTCTCACCTTACTCTACCAAATATGTAAAATTCTTTGACTACTTGAATTTCAAAGTGGAGCACATCTTGACTCAGCCTCCCTTCGCTGAAATCTCCATCCTAGGAGATTTTTATATTCACCACCAGCTTTGGCTTTCATACTCTTTCACTGACCAGCCTGGTAACAAGCCTCCAACTTTGCTATCCTCAACGACCTAGAGCAGTTGGTCCAGCACCCTACACGTATTCCTGACCGTCTTGGAGATCTGCCCAACATTCTAGACCTCTTCCTTACCTCAAACCCTTCTGCTTATTCTGTCAAACTGTTCTCTCCGTTGGGCTCCTCCGATCACAATCTTATTTCTGCATCCTGTCCTATCGCTCCGGTACACCCTCTGGACCCACCGAAGAGACGATGCTTCTGGCATTGTTTCAGCAAAGCTCGGTGGGACGACCTGAGGATGTGCTTTCCGATTCCCGTGGAATGATTATTGCTTCAGGATAGAGACCCCTCTAGGTGTGCTCAGCTCATCACAGAGGTGATTGTCTCTGTTATGGAGGAATACTTTCCTAGTTCTTTCTAGAATCCTCACGCTAAAAAGCCTTTGTTTAATCACGCTTGTTCTCGTGATGTCAATGATAGAGATGTAGCTAACAAAAGATACCAGAGCCTTCAAACTAATGATAATTATGAACTTTACTTTTATGCCAGAAATCTTGCAAAATCTATTCTCCGACTAAACAAAAATTCTTTCATTAATAGAAAATGTCAAAACCTTGCTTTCTCTAACTCTTCCCGTGTCTTCTGGCATCTAGCCAAAAACATCTCCTCCAACTTCACTTCTTCATCTTTCCCTCCACTCCTCAGTCCTGACGGCAACACTGCCGTCTCATCTATCTAGGCTGGACTCTTCTCTCAAACTTTTCTAAAAAATCCAATCTGGACGATTATGTGAATATTCCTCCTAATAATCCCCCCTCTGACTCCTTTATGACTTTTATAATGATTCTTCAAAATGATGTTTTCTATGCCCCTCTGGCCTCAATCCTCAGAAACATGGACCTGATGGAGTGCCTCCTGTGTCCTTAAAAAATGTGCCTCCGTGCTGTCACCCTGCCTGGTCAAACTCTTTTCGCTTACTCTCTGCCTGTCAACATCTACCTTTCCCTTCTTGCTGGAAGGTATGCCTTTGCTTCTAGCCTGTTACCTAAGAAGGGTGACAACTCCAATCCTCAAACTACCGTCCTATTGACCTTTACTTTTCTTGTCTATCTAAAGCTTTTGAATCAATCCCTTAACCGGAAGATTCAAAAGCACTGCTTTCTCTCTGACCTTCCTATCTGATCGCCAGTGCTGGAGGTTCCCGTAAAGAGGCAGCGTTCTACTGGTGATCCTCCTATTTTCTTAACTGACTCTTGGTGCATCCTCTCTCTGCCAGCCGTTTCGAGGTGAAACTTTTGCTATTGCGCTGGACATATCAAAAGCTTTGATTAAAGGTCTGGCACAAATCTTTGCTTTCTAAACTACCCTCCTACGGTTTCTATCCTTTCTCTCTGTACCTTTATCTCCAGTTTCCTTTCTGACCGTTCTATTTCTTGCCGTGGTAGACAGTGTCACTGTTCTAACTCTAAATCTAATAACAGTGGTGTCCACACAGGGTTCTGTCTATCTCACTCTTTTTCTGTTGTTCATTGATGATCTTCTTTCCAAAACGAACTGTCCTATCCCATTCCTGCATACGATGATAGTTCCACTGCATTTATTCAACTTCTTTTAATAGAAGACCACCCTTCAGGAACTTAACGACTCAAGGCTGGAGAAGCTTGCAGAACAGCAGCCTCAGACCCAGCACTATTATTTCGATTGGGGCATAAGAAAAGAACCACAGGTGTCCTTCAACGCCTCAAAAACACGGATTTCTCCACCTATCCACTCAAACTGCAATCTTCCAAACAACTATCCCTATTCTTTGACAACACCCAGCTATCACCTTCCTCAACTTTTCGCTAAACATCCTCAGTCTATCCTTAACTCAAAATCTCAGCACCGGAAACTTCATATCTCATCTCTTACTAAATCAGCTTCCTCGAGGCTGGGCGTTCTGTACCGTCTCCGCCAGTTCTTCTCCCCTGCACAGTTGCTGTCCCATATCCACAAGGGCCTTATCACGCCCTCGTATGGAGTATGCATCTCACATAGCGTAGTGGGGGCTCCACTCACACAGCTCTTCTGGACAGAGTGGAACTAAACGAGCTCTTCGTCTCATCAGCTCTCCTCCTCTACTGATACTGATAGTCTTCTACCTCTTAAATTCCGCTTACACCAATGTTGCCTCTCTTTTCTATCTTCTATCGATATTTCCACGCTGACTGCTCTTCTGATCTTACTATTGCATGCCTCCCCCCCTCCCGCGGCTTCCCACTGCCTCGACTTTCTCATGCTCATCCCTATTTCTCCAAGCCCTTATGCAAGAGTTAACCATCATCTCCCCCCTCCCATATTTTACTCGACTTTCTACTCATGCTCATCCTGTCCAAACCTGTGCAAGTTAACCAGCATCTTCACTCTTTCATCCCTCACTAGTAAGCTAGTAGGTCTGGAACAATCTTCCTTCATCTGTATTTCCTCCTGCCTACGACTTGAAATCTTTCAAGAGGAGAATTTATCAGGTTTCCTCTCACTCCGAAACTGACTTATCTTTCGCCCACCTCTTTGGATTCTTTTACAGGAGCAGCAGGTAGCGGGCTTTTTTATTTTTATTAATGTTTACTTTTTTGTACTTCAGAAGCTGTCTCCTTTGCTGTAAAAAAATATATATATATATATATATATATATATATATATATATATATATATATATATATATATATATATATATAAATATATATATATATATATATATATATATATATATATATAAATGAAAAAACAGATCAGGGAAAAGATAACAATAATATTAAAAAAAAGCATGAATCCCACTGCTCCTATAAAAGCCAACAGAAGTGTATGGGTTAGGAAAGAGGTCAATTTCGGTCGGCGAGATGTCCTAGTACTCTCCTCTTGAAGGAGTTCAAGTCGTGGGCAGAAAGAAATACAGATGAAGGAAAGATTGTTCCAGAGTTTACCCGCTTGAGGATGAAAGAAGAGTGAAGATGTAACTAGTTAACTCCTCCGCACATAAGGAGTTTGGACAGTATTGGAATGAGAAGCTTGAGTCATGTGGTGTGGGGCCACGCAGGTGGTCAACGGCAGGTGGAATTTAAGAGGTGAAGACTTGATGAGAGGAAGAGCCTCTTGACGATTACTCTGCACTAAAAGAGGTGCTTAGTCCTATGTGTGTAGGCCCCGACACGTGAGATACATACTCCATACGAGGACGGACAGGACCCCTGTATATGCATGGATAAGGAACTGTGCAGGGAAAATAACTGGCGGGTGGAAGGTGTGTTGATACACTCTTCTTGAAGAGGTCAAGTCATAGAAGCAGGAGGAAATACAGACAGAAGGAAGAATGTTTCAGATTTTTACCACACTGAAGGGGATGAAAAAATGGGGATGCTGGTTAACTTTTTCATAAGGGGTTTGGACAGTATAAGGGATGAGCTTGAGTAAAAAGTGAGTGTGCAGCAGGGGCCGCGGGAGGGGTGAAGAGGCATGCAGTTAGCAATTTCAGAAGGAGCAGATCAGCATGAAAATATCGATAGAAGATAGAAAGAGATGCAGCATGGCGGCGAAATTTAAAGAGGTAAAAGGCTGTCAGTAAAGAGGAGGAAAGTTGATGAGACGAAGACCATATACTCCACTCTGTCAAGAAGAGCTGTGTGAGTGCCCCCCTCCCCACACACACACACACGTGAGATCATATACTCCATACGAGGCGGAAAAGTCCCCAATATTGGAGAGAAGCATCTGCGCGGGGAGAAAGAGCTGGCCGGAACGATACAGAACGCTTAACCTCGAGGAAGCTGATTTAGTAATGAAGGGATGTTCATGTTTCCAGTTGAAATTTGAGCTAAGAATAGACCGAGGATATTTAGCAGTGTTGAAGAAGGTAACAGCTGAGCGTTGTCGAAGAATAGGAGAATAGGTGTTTGGAAGATTGTGTCGAGTTGATGGGTGGAGAAATTGGGTTTTTCAGGCATTAAAAGGACACAAGGTTCCTTTTGCCCCAATCGGAAATGATAGCGGGTCTAGTGTTAGGCGTTTCTGCGCATACTCAGTCTGGAGTCATTCTATACTTTGTTTAATGTTATCTGTCCCTCACAGCGTCAATCTCCATAGATTGTGGCACCTGCGCATTATAGCTCATGATTGGTGAGAATTGTCATTGTCCGATATCATTGGCCACGTGTGATTAATGGTCAAACTTTCGTCAATGTAATATATATGAATGTTTTATGTACAAAGAAACCATGACACGTCATATATTACATCCCAAAACACGCCGATCTGCATGGATATTACTATTAGATCATTATTATTATTAATCTTAATATTATATTATTATTATTATTATTATTATTAATATAATCATTCTTATAATTATTATTATTATCACTAATATTATTACTATTATTATTATTATTATTATTATTATTTATTATTATTATTATTATTATTATTATTATAATCATTATTATTGTTATTATTATTGTTATTATTATTGTTATTATTATATTATTATTACTATTATTATTATTATTATTATTATTATTATTATTATTATTATTATTATTATTATTATTATTATTATTATTATTATTATTATTATTATTATTATTATTATTATTATTATTACCAGTAATGTTCCGTAAACTATTACAATAATTCTTTCCCTCTGAAGCTTCTCGTGAGGGAAGTTGTCGTGTTCGTCGTCAGTAATTATTGATACATTTAATGTGTTTTGGACGATGAATATTAACGTGAATTAATGTGTTTGTCCCTAACACACACACACACACACACACACACACACACACACATCATCATCACAGGAGCTCATCACCGCCGTAGAGGCAGGGGAGACGAGGTCAGGGTCAGGACGGCCTCGCCAGGGGAGGAGACCCAATGGTGACCACCCCTACTAACCGTGGGTCGCGGAGCCTGGTGGCAGAGGCTGTCTGCCCGGGCCACGCCCACCTCCGGCCCTGCCTGCTCGGGGCGGGGCTCAGCAGTGGAGGCAGCAGCACTGACGTCAGAAACACCACTGACGCTGGCTGCCCTGCATAACCACGAAACGACGGTAAAGAAGCTGCTCAGCCTTGGTGCCGACCCGCTGGCTGTTGACAATGTAGGTGAGTGGGTGTGTGGTGGTGGTGGTGATTTTAAGGTGGTGGTGGTGCTGGTGGTGGTGGTGGTGGTATGGTGGTTAAGGTGGTTTGCCCTGCTTGGATGTTTGGATAGTTAAAGAGAAAGAAGGGGGATAGGGTAGGATAAAGTTGGAGAAATTGGAAGGAAGTAGGAGAGATAAAAGGTGGCGGGCTGTCCGCCTTGCTTTGTATATGTTTTATATCTATCTATGTGCAGGTACTGACGTCTATGGCTTTGGTGTTGGATTTGGTATTTTTTTGCTGGCGTTATGTTGTGTATTTGTTTTCAGGTGTTCCTCTGTCTAGGATATTTCTTTGTTTCCTAAACCGTGAGTGTTTTTCTGTCTTTCATAGTTGCCTTTGAGGTTCGTAAATGGTGATCCTGAACTGCTCTCGTTTTGGTGAAAATTTTGTCGGCTTCTGTGTGAAAAGTGTAGTTTAATGGTTATATTCCTGCTTCTTCATGTAGTGTTTCTGGGTTCTTTGTGTATGGGTGTCTTTCGTTGAATGCAAATCGGATGCCTTGGCGTTGTATCCGTCGTAGTTTCATTTTTGTTTGTGTCGCTTGTTGTTACTAATGGGATGATGGGTATTGAATTAGTGGTAATATAAATGCTTTAATAAGGCGCAGCTTGATGTGAGTTGGTGTGTGTTATTAAATCTTTGTAAATCCGTTATGGCTTCTATTCCTCTGATTCTGTTTTCTGCTACGTGTTTCCCTTTGCCTGTACGCGTCATGGTTAGTCCCAGAACGTTTCCTCTTTCTGAGTAGTTTATAGCGGTTCCTTCTATTGTTATTTCATGCTTCTTTGATACTGCTAGTGGTATTATTTTAAACTTGTCTTTGTTCGTCTTTATTTTCCACTTTTTCTCGTAGTTTATTTATTTAATCTCACTCCGTGTCCTGTTATCCATTAATGCTCGTGATTTGCCTGCATGGCGTTATCTGTGTTATGTCGTCTGCGTACTGTATGTTAACACTACAAGCACCGAGGGGGGCATATGTATTCCCCTGAGCCACTTCTATCAAACGATACACTTTTTTTTTATTATCAAGTGTAAAAGAAAAACAGTCCTACATAAAAACGCAGAAAATAACCAAGATTAACAAGTGATATCAATAAGAAGCATATGAATCCTCGTTATTTTGCTACACACGAATATTTCGAGAAACTGACGCCGATCATTTTGAAACACAGTCGATACATTATGGAACGAGTGGAAACGGCTGCCGACTGCCAGATGTACAATAACCTGTACGATACCACGATACTATTACTGGTACACTATATATACCTGTCTTGTATACTGCATGTTTTGGATTTATTGTTTATAAAGCCTTGGCTGATACACTAAACAGACCAACAAACAAACTGGCTGTGTTTACTATAATGAAAGAAACGCCGAAATTCGCCGTTGTAGCGTGCGTTCGTATGTGAGTGTGTATGCATGCGTTCTAGCGTGTCAACGGCGGCGGCCGGCGACAAAAGCTCGTAGCCTCGTCTTGAATGAAGTTTGGTACATACAATACTCATTTTGGCCTTACCATGAGGTAATAACTGTGTCTCGTACAGTATTACATTTGTTTACACTAAACAGACCAACAAACAAACTGGCTGTGGTAACTACAATGAACTATTCGTCGTTGTAGCGTGCGTTCGTGTGTGTGTGTATGAGTTCCAGCGTGTATCGGCGGCAGCCAGCGTCACTTCCTTCCTTTTCTCCTTCCTTCCTCCCTACCCCCTTCCTATCCCTCCCTACCCCCTCTTCTGGAGCTTAGGAAACAGGGAGACAAGCACAAGGGAGAGAAACGTGTACAGTCGCGATATGAAGTGATGTCGACGTGTACGTCTATTTTCGATCACGCAAGTATCGTTATATATTTTCAGGAGTACCATTATTTTCCTGTATCTTCATCATAACTTAACTAAATATATTTTACAAGCTAGAAAAAAAATAGAAAAGAAATATTCAGCGATGTCTTAAGAAGAGCTGTCGAAATATTTTTACACAAAGTGTTTTCGTTCCCCAAGGAAAGAGTCAAATGAAGTCCAAATATCGACATATTACTCAAACAGAAAGTAAAATTATCTTTTCATGATCATTGTTGACAACAATAAATTTAACATATGCCCAATATATAGGACATGCATCATTAGTCGATATCCTAAACTAGGATGGCGTGATTCATTTAATTTATACTCTCGTTTGATGATGACGTCATCGCCCGCGCACCATACCTATTATTCAGCCCTGACTCACTCTTTCCCTTTCGTGGTCAACGTAACGATAACAAAAGCTTTCCGTGGACTTCTAATGCATGATAGTGATCAAGGGAAGATGCCCACAGCCTATAACTACCGAGGGATAGTCGGAGATGGAAAAATAAGAATAAATAGCTTCAGAATAGTCGTGTTTTGTAACTCCAAGCTCTTCACTCTTTGCCACCGATCGCAAACATCATTGCCTTTCTTGGTCAATATAGCGGTGACAAAAGCTTCATGTAGACTTCTAATGCTTGGAGGTGATCAATGGAGCATGTCCACAGCTTATAAGTGCCATAGAATAATCGAGGAATTTGGGGAAATAAGAATATAAGTTCTTTGAAATGGAGGTGGTGGTGCGGGCGGGTAATCGCAGCGATGCCAAACATTAGGCTGTGGTCGAGTGTTCGTAGAGGCGTCCGGAATGTTGGAAGTTCAGATAGGCAACCCTACCTGTGAAGGCATTCTTCATTCATCATCGTTACTGAGCAATGTTACTACATATTCCAGTGCCCATGCTTGTGATAAGAAGCCATCATAAAGGGTGTTTAATGTGAAACTTTATTATTTGATAGTTTCTTAATCAATTAAACGCAAAATAATGACAGTAACTGTCCATTCGCTTTGTGTCATACTGTGCGTGTGTATTAATAACTGCAGAAGACAGTTCATGAATGACCCAGAAGAATATATATATATATATATATATATATATATTATATATATATATATATATATATATATATATATATATATATATATATATATATATATATATATATATATATATCGCCTAAATCTGAACGACGTATAACAACTGTTTTGCAAAGATAACCACACGACGTGAGCTAAATCATTTCAAGCTTCAGTACTGAAGACAACACATGACATTCGCAGTCGAATTAAAAAAAAAATGAATGTATAATTGTAATTCAGGTACTACTACGTTATTTTACCGTGTATTACATCACAACGTATTATAGATTATCATTAAACGGGAACATTATAACATAAACAGTAAATACAAATCACTTCCGTTACCTTCAAATGCTCCCGTACGAAACATTTTG
>NW_026110405.1:0-20000 GCF_024679095.1 Eriocheir sinensis | reverse complement strand
CTCTCCCTCCCCTCCTTCTCCTTCCTCTCCCTCCCATCCTTCTCCTTACTCTCACTCCTCTCCTTCTCCTTCCTCTCCCTCCCCTCCTTCTCCTTCCTCTCAGTCCTCTCATTCTCCTTTCTCTCCCTCCCCTCCTTCTCCTTCCTCTCCCTCCCCTCCTTCTCCTTCCTCTCCCTTCCCTCCTTCTCCTTACTCTCAGTCCTCTCATTCTCCTTTCTCTCCTCCCTCTTCTCCTTCCTCTCCCTCCCATCCTTCGCCTTCCCCTCCTCTCCTTCTCCTTCCTCTCCCTCCCCTCCTTCTCCTTCCTCTCCCTCCCCTCCTTCCTCTCCCTCCCCCCTTTTCCTTCCTCTCCCTCCCCTCCTTCTCCTTCCTCTCCCTCCCCTCCTTCTCCTTCCTCTCCATCCCATCCTTCTCCTTCCTCTCCTTCCCCTCCTTCTCCTTCCTCTCCCTCTCCTCCTTCTCCCTCCTCTCCTTCCCCTCCTTCCTCTCCCTCCCCTCCTACTCCTTCCTCTCCCTCCCCTTCTTCTCCTTCCTCTCCCTCCCCTCCTTCTCCTTCCTCTCACTCCTCTCCTTCTCCTTCCTCTCCCTCCCCTCCTTCTCCTTCCTCTCCCTCCTCTCCTTCTCCTTCCTCTCAGTCCTCTCATTCTCCTTTCTCTCCCTCCCCTCCTTCTCCTTCCTCTCCCTTCCCTCCTTCTCCTTCCTCTCACTCCTCTCCTTCTCCTTCCTCTCCCTCCCCTCCTTCTCCTTCCTCTCCCTCCCCTCCTTCTCCTTACTCTCACTCCCCTCCTTCTCTTACCTCTCCTTCCATTACTGCACTCTTCGGGCATTGGAGCCAATCTGATCGCGTGGATTAGAGATTGGCTCACTGACAGAAAACAACGAGTACTACTCAACGGACAGCCTTCCGATTGGCTTCCAGTCACTAGTGGAGTGCCTCAAGGATCAGTGCTGGGACCCATCCTCTTTATCATATATATCAATGACCTAGAATCAGGATTGAAATCCACAATTAAAATTTGCAAATGACACCAAGGTGGGTGGAGAAGCCTTCACAAAGACCGACTGCGTAATCATTCAGAAAGACCTCAATCACGTTATCGGAAAAAAGGCAAATGTCTTTTAATGTTGACAATGGCAAAGTCATGCACATTGTGTCCCAAAATAGTAACCACAAATACATCATGAATGGGAGACCTCTGCAGGCGATGCAGGAGGACACTGATCCTTGAGTCACTATCAGCAGTGACCTGAAACACGCGAATCACTGTAAAAAAGCATACAACAAAGCCAACACTATGCTCGGGCTCACAGCGAGGACCTTCGAGTGTAAAGCATCAGACGTGATGCTTGCCTTGTATACTTCCATGGTAAGACTGCACTTCGATAATGCAGTACAGTTCTGGTCTCCTAATTACAGAAAGGACATTGCTTTACTGGAAAGGATTCAACGACGCGCCACAAAGATGATTCAAACCTTAAGGGCTCACCCGTACGAAGAACGACTCAAGCGACTCAATATCTTTACATTGGAGAAAAGACGCCTACGAGGGGATATGATTCAAGTCTTCAAGTATCTGAAAAAAGTTCAGTAACGTCGATTACTCCAAATTCTTTGAACTGCAAACCAACTCAAGAAATAGAAATAACGGCTTACCCATTCAGTCGAGTCGATGTAACACAGATATTGGAAGGAGATTCTTTTCAAACCTAGTCATCCGCCACTGGAACAATCTTCTCTCAGAAGTAGTAAATGCGAATACCATCAACTCCTTCAAATATAGAATCGACAGTCATTTCGTTGCGTCGGGAGTAAATTGAATAACGAGGTGCTTTCATCTGCTCCTCAATATCGAGGTGCTTTCATCTGCTCCTCAGGCCCCAAGTGGCGGTCGAGCAGATTAAATCACCAAAGCGGGCAACCTCGTAATGAGCCAATAGGCACTCTGTTGCCTGCATTTCCATGTTTCCATGTTTCCCCCACACAGGATGGACGGCCCTCCACTGGGCTGCAGTAGATGGTGAAGCTGAGTGTGTGTCTACCCTCATCCCGGTCACGCCGCCCACCCCCGAGCTGCTGCAGGCCGCCGACGGACACACCCCGGTGCACCTCGCCAGCTTTTATGGCCACGAGGCTGTGCTGAAGGCCCTGGAGGGGGCTGGCTGGCCTCTTTACGCAATGGACGGCGATGGCCTGACACCCCTGCACTGGGCTGTGAAGGCAAGGCGTCTGGACGTGGTCAGGTACCTGCAGGATAAGGACACGGCACCCAGTACGGGGGCCGGTGATGACCTCACGCCGCTGGACTTGGCTAAGAGGCAGGGAAAAGACTTAGCAGCGAGGTGGCTGGCGAGGAGGAGCAGCGCGATGCAAGGGGACGCCGCCCACAGCCTGCTCCCCGAGGTGGGTTTTGGCACGCTGTTAGCATCTATCTCGCTATCGATCTGTCTGTCTCTACCATGTGTCTGTCAATGTACCCCCTTTTTTCTTCTCTCTCTCTCTCTCTCTCTCTCTCTCTCTCTCTCTCTCTCTCTCTCTCTCTCTCTCTCTCTCTCTCTCTCTCTCTCTCTCTCTCTCTCTCTCTCTCTCTCTCTCTCTCTCTCTCTCTCTCTCTCTCTCTCTCTCTCTCTCTCTCTCTCTCTCTCTCTCTCTCTCTCTCTCTCTCTCTCTCTCTCTCTCTCTCTCTCTCTCTCTCTCTCTCTCTCTCTCTCTCTCTCTCTCTCTCTCTCTCTCTCTCTCTCTCTCTCTCTCTCTCTCTCTCTCTCTCTCTCTCTCTCTCTCTCTCTCTCTCTCTCTCTCTCTCTCTCTCTCTCTCTCTCTCTCTCTCTCTCTCTCTCTCTCTCCCCCTGTCAGTCTCAATTAGTGGTAAAGTCAGTGTCGCCTGTCGTTGCAGGTCACGCCCAGTGCCGGGGTGAACGCTGCAGCAGGTGACGACACGCTGCGGCCAGAGGACGTGAGGAAACTGCTTGGCTTCAGGGAATGGCTGATAGACTACTGGAACGACCTCAACAGGAAGGTAGGAAACGTTAACAATCATATCAGTCATATAATTATGTCGATGCTTTTTGGTTATTTTTCATTTTAATTATTATTATTATTATCATTATTATTATTATTATTATTATTATTATTATTATTATTATTATTATTATTATTATTATTATTATTATTATTATTATTATTATTATTATTATTATTATTATTATTATTATTATTATTATTATTATTATTATTATTATTATTATTATTATTATTGTTATTATAAGTGTTTATATTCTTATTATTAATGTTTTTGTTGCCATAGTTTTCATCAATATATCATTATTATTATTATTAATATCTTTTTTATTATTATTATTATTATTATTATTATTATTATTATTATTATTATTATTATTATTATTATTATTATTATTATTATTATTATTATTATTATTATTATTATTATTATTATTATTATTATTATTATTATTATTATTATTATTATTATTATTATTATTATTATTATTATTATTATTATTATTATTATTATATTATTATTATTATTATTATTATTATTATTATTATTATTATTATTATTATTATTATTATTATTATTATTATTATTATTATTATTATTATTATTATTATTATTATTATTATTGTTATTATTGTAAGGACATCTTCGACAAGTTGAGTGCAGGAGGAGGGAGGAAGCACGGGTGTGTTTGAGATGAGTTCATTCCCGACTAGTTTCGCTTTCGCTTCTTGAGAGGAACTGAGGTGGCTTTTTTTTAGAGAGAGAGAAGAGGGGGAAGAATTAGAAGAGGGTGGGTGAGGAAGGTAAAGGGAGAAGTAAAGAAGGAGTAGGAGGGAGAAGAGAAGGCGGGAAGTCCAGCTATCTGGGGCTTTTTATGACACTTTTAGGCTTACAATCAGTTCATGAAGCTGAAGTTTGGTTGATACATTGTTTGGCACGTAGTCGACGTTATGTTCACAACAGGTTCTTATATGTTTGATTTCGGAGGAGTCACGATTTTGTTTACATTTGTGTTTTTCGGCGTAACGTGTAGTTGTGGTGTTTGCGTATAGCTCGCTAGCCGAATGTGGATGCCGTGATTCTGGAGTTGCTTCCTTGAGGTGGCTCAGATTCAGTGGAGTAGCGGTGCAGGCAGGGAGTTCATTGCGGCAAGGCTGCTTGGGAGGTTTCTGTGGTACCTGAGTATGTTGTTCGCGTTGTCAGTGAGGGTGTCGAAGTGGTGTATGTTGAGCAGGGCAAGTCTTTGCCATATATTTGTGGCTCTGTTGTGGATACGTATGTTGAGAGGGAGAATGTTTGTTGCTATGTGGATTTGCTCTGTGGTCATGGCGTATGGGTGATATTGGTTGGTGGCAAAACGTAAGGCTGTGTTCTGGACCCTCTGGAGTTTAGCGAGTTGAGTGTTACTGAATCTCCCGGGATGTTGAGAGTTGAGCCATCTGAATTGACCTCCCTGGATAGCCGACGATTTGAGTGACATCGTCGGCGTATGAGATGATGGTGCCTCTGAGTGGGGGAGGGGTATCTCTGGTGTGGAGTGAATCGCGTCGGGGAGAGCACACTGCCCTGAGGGACACCGCAGCTCAGGTCAAAGCTGTCACCGAGGTAGTTTCCAAGTCTTATTCTCGCCGACCTATCATCTAGAAAGTCGCATAAGAGCTTTTCCAGAATGATAGGAAGTCCGAGGTGTAAGATTTTGTACTTCATCCCAAGGTGCCAGACTTTGTCGAAGGCTTAGGTGATGTCTCTCAGGACGAGATGGCACTGTCCCCCGTCAGCTTTCTGTTGGGCGACAGTCTCGGTATCGAGAGCGAGGGCGTGCGTGGTTCCCCTGCCTGGGCGGAACCCAAACTGTAGGTCTTTGTCGATGTTGGAATCTTCAAGGAATGTCCTGAGTCGGTGGTCAAGAATTCACTCAAATATCTTCCCCGGCTCTTCAAAGGGGGATATTGGCCTGTAGTTAGCGGGGTAGTGAGGGTTTTTACCAGCTTTTGGTATTAGCTTCAACGTGGCCTTCTTGAGCTTGTCGGGGAAGTAGCCTGCTGAAAGGGCGGCATTGAGAGTCTTTGTTTAAGTATGCAATGGCTTTAAGGGGGAGGTGTCTTAAGATGGCTTTATTTATGCCACTTTGTCCTGGTCATGTCTTTTTCATGCCTTTGATTATGGAAAGGATGTGTTCGGATGTAGTTTCAAAAGTGAGGAAGTAGTTGTCAAAATTAGTCTGCTGGGGTCTGCATTGACATGAGGGGAAAGTCTATGGAGTTTATTGGCGAGAAAGTCATGTACTTCAGTCTCTGTCTCCTCGTCGTCCCAGTCTTCGTCCGCGTCACTGAAAACATCTTGCCAGTGATTTCTGTGTAGCGTCTCCTTCTCGTTGTTGTCGTACACTTTGCCGCGTGTGGGGGAGAAGAGGTTGTGGGGTTCGTCGTGTCGGTTCCCATGAGTTGTTTTGTCTTACGCCAGAAGGTGGCTGGGTCATGGTATAGTGAGGCTGTCTCCGCAATGACCTCGCCCCAGTGGGCGCGGCTGTCGCTCTTCAAGTGTTGTTGTAGCGTGAGTTGGAGCTGTTTGTGGCGTCTATAGAGAGGATTGGTCCAGCCGTTGGTGTTGGCCTCATGCTGTATGGCTTTGTGTTGTGCTATTAGGGTGCGTGTCGTGTTACTCAAGTGACAGTGTGTTAGAGTTTTATGGCGTGTTGTAGAAATGTTGTTTTTGACTGCGGTCACAACTGTGTTGTACCATTCTTGAATATACGTGTCGATGAGGTCAATCGAAGCTGCGGGTTGACGGGAGAGTCCTTGAGTTTTTCAGCGATTTCTGTGTGAAATTGATCCCAGTTGGCCTGGCTGAAGTTTTGTCTGGGGCGTGTGGGGATTTGGATGGGAGTGGTAGAGATGGTAAGGATGACAGGGATGTGGTCGCTCATGGTGATGGGGCCTTGAGTAATGCTGATATTGTGATAAGTGTTGTTGTTTGTAAGGATGATATCCGGTGTTGTGGCTGTGTTGTGTGCTATGTATGTGGGGAGGTGTGGGCCTATGTGTGAATGGTTCGTTGGTTAATCAGATGTTGTATTTGTCTTCCTTTGGTGTTGGTATGCGAGTAGCCTAGTATCGGGTGGTTGGCGTTGGGATCGGCTATCATGTACGCAGGGATCTGTCTCCTGAAGATACGAAGATGATGACCTTGCCCGTGAGAGTGGTGATCTCCACCGCGAGGGCGTCAGAAATGAAGTCATCAAGTAATTTAAAATTTTGATTGTGCTTGATGGCGATCGCAGTGCCGTCTGTGTGAGACCCTCGAGGAGGGCGGGGCGACTCGGCTGGGAGGAACGGGAGCCAATGGGAGTGGCTCTACCCTCGAGGTGGGCGGGGCGACTCGACTGGCTGCGCGCGCCGCCTCCAGGAGCGGGAGCCAATTGCTTGCCTGTTTTATTACACTGCAATTATATAGTTCATCTAGGGCAGAGGTCTGCAGCCGGAATTCGAGAAGAGCCAATTTCTTCAAACTTGACAGAAAAGCAGTGCTGCTGGAGCAGCAGTGTATATTATGAATCGTAATTATGAAACCCTCAAATTTTCCTCCTCCATATGAGTTAATAATAGTACATCCGTAGACAAGGTAATCAATTACACGATATTATTCTAGTGCTTGCCTATTGTCCCCCCTCTCACCCAAAGCAGGTGCAAGGGTTTTGGTGGGAACACGAAATGCGTCGCAATCATGTAGCTTTAGAGTTTGTGGGGATGAAGAATGTCCTCCATGTAGGGAAAACCCTTACATTCAGGGATTTTCTTATCACGAACGGAAACCACGCGATTTCCCCCATGCTCGCCTCGTTCGCCACCCTCCCCACCCAATTCATGAACCCTTAGCCCCAAAAAAACAATCTGCCAAAATTACGGTCATGGGCAAGGTTCTTCATTCCAAGTCACTGCCGCGGGAGTCGTTTTCTTTGCACTTTGTTTTGCTGCTGACTGCTGTTGTTGGTGGTCATGCAAACTCTCGTACGGCACTTCCAAACTAGACGAAAATGTAACAATGAGAACCAATAAATTAACACTTTGATATATCAGGTTACATTAATTAAAAAAAAAGAGCGAGTACACACAGCTTTAATAATGTGCCTGATCTGTTTGTAATAAACCAATAAGAAATCCACTGACAAATTTGTTCGATGGCGACTCTGGCAATGATAATAGGCTCGTCCAATCAGAAGGCGCTATTTTGAAAGTCACTGTATTGGACCAATCAGAGCACTGCCTTAGCAAGAAGGGAGTCAGCTTAGGTTGGATGTCCGAGAGTGCGGGTGTTGTGTTGAGTGGCTGGGCCGTGACGGGAAATATCAGCAATAAGCAAACCTGAAAAAGAGGAGGGAGTCAGTTGATTACTTGGACTGTCACAAACTATCAAACTATCACGGCAGGAACGAAGCCTCAGTAGAGAAACAGATTCGTCCCTATAAAGAGCAGGCTTGAGGTAAGATAATGGGAGGAGGAGGTTGTTAGGATTTGTTTTCTTTCTTTTTTCGTAACAGGAACAGATGGATAAGTTGGCCTATGTACTGCGCGTTGTCTGTGTATGTTATCGTCATTCTCTCTCTCTCTCTCTCTCTCTCTCTCTCTCTCTCTCTCTCTCTCTCTCTCTCTCTCTCTCTCTCTCTCTCTCTCTCTCTCTCTCTCTCTCTCTCTCTCTCTCTCTCTCTCTCTCTCTCTCTCTCTCTCACTTTTCTATGATAACTTGGACATTTTTAAGTAGGTAGCAGGAGCCGCACAGGTCTCTTGAAAGAGCCGCATGGGATAACTGAGGCCTTCAGTGTGACGGATAGCAATGACTTTGCGCTGGTCTTGTGAGGTCTTCATTGCGACTAACGTGAGCATGACTTATTGCAACCATCAAATCAGCACAGGCTGGGAACGTATCATATGCAGTGATGGGTTCAGGTGCGTCATCACCATCAGCGGCACCAACCTTTCCGAGGCGACCAGCCACGATCGACTCATTTTCACATCCATGGTGCCCAGGTGTTCGAGAAGCCTATGGTGAGAGTGTACATTAAACAATACTATGGATATATAGAAAATGTACATTTAAAGTATTTACAACGCGAAATATTAGTTATAATTATGTTTGCCAATCTACGGGTTTCCTAATTCTGGAGAAGAGCGAGTGATTGTTAGTCTCACGAGTGTCTTCACCGGGTGAGCTCGGTGCTTGTGCGGCAGGAGGAAGGTTGGGAGTCTTGTTGGAGGCGTACACACACTCAAACATGTATCGTTACACATTCAGCACTATACAAACTGACGCCAAGGACGAAGCCGTTGATAACATGCTACTCATGTTGGTATCACTGCTCATGTTTGGTGTGGCTTCACTAGCCTGAATCAAGTGAGCGGGACTCGTAAATGAAGCAGTAGAATTTGAGTTGGCTCAGTAACGCTTCAGGAAACACACAGGTGGAGTCTTAGTCGAAGTAAATTGGTCTGTGTTGTATGTAGCACTATAATATTGTCGTGTTTGGCTGATGAAATTATCCTGTAAAACCACACACAGGTGAATAGTTAAAATTTCGTCCAGTTTGGACACCATATAATAAACACCTTGCGTTATTGTTAGTCTTTTTCTCACCAACAATCAATGCTTTTAGCGTTGCAATCTGAGCTTTTTTTTTTTTTCCAGATGCCAACAGCTTGTTCATGAGAGAAAAGACATGCTCAGTGGAAGCATTAGTTCCAGGTTGTCACATTATGAACTGAACTATATCTGACATGCATTGATGGATGATGTTTTTTCTTTGACATGGGGAATACTTTTACCCACCGCTGTTATGTATATCATATGAACATTATTGTTTTATTATTTGTGAATGTAAAGCTTGAACAAGTGGCACTCAAACCACTCCGTAATATTATGGTGATATCTGGTATCTCAGTGTCTCCCTCTCTATCCCTCCCTTACGGGGGTCCTGTCCTGCTCCCCCCAGCCGAGCTGAGGTGGTGGGGGTGATCGCACTTTTACCAACCCTGCCGAGATTACCGGGTTGCTCAGTGTGAAATTCGTCCGGCCCCACTGTAACGATAGTTTTTTTAGTGTGTGTACAGAGCAGTGATCTAATGGAGTGGAAAGCAGTGTCAGGAACTGATTCCCTCTCACACTGGCCATTGCCTTGGGGTGGTATGGTGTGGAGGGAGTACAAACTATACCATTCCCCACAAGAAAATTACAAACCTCTCTAGACATACACTGAGATCCTTTATCAGTGACTCGATGACGAACAGCCGAATAATGCAGAGAGCTTCCTGAGGCACGAGACAACAGTTGGAGCAGACATGTCAGTGCAGGGAAAGGCGAAAGGAAGTCTGGAGCATTAACCGAAAGCAGCGAGGAGGTATTTGTTCCTAGAGCAAGAAGCTTTAGGTCCAATAAAATCTCCGGACATTCTGTCAAAGGGTTGCATGGACTGGATGAGTTTAGCTACTGGAGTCCTGAAATATCTACGTTTCAGCTCAGAGCAAATAGTGTATTGTAAAAAAAACCTTTTTACATCATCCAGAGAACATGGTAAATTTTTGAACCTCATAAAATGTCAAAATCAAGTAACACCAGGATGGCAGAGTGAGGCAGGACCCTCATCGAGAGGAGCAGGGCGGGAAAGAGAAGTGGTACAAGCTGGGGGCAATGAGTCACAGGGATCATTACCATTACCGGGGCGAGGCTGAATATCATACTGGCATCCGGAGAGTTCCAGGCGCCATCGCATTATTTTGTCGTTCTTTATCTCTGAAGAGTGATTCAACTTAAACATCAAAGACACTGCTGGCTGGTCAGTTGTTATAGCAAACCTCCTCCCGGTGAGAAAGTCTCCATTTGCGTACAGCTTCGATGATAGCAGTAGCCTCTCTTTCCACAGCAGGTTGGAGTCTTTCTGAGATAAGTAAAGTTTCAGAGAAAAAGGTGAATATAATCGATTATATTAAGTACGCAAGGGTGGCTTCACGGTCGATATCTGAAAAAAATAGCGTTAGATGCACGTTGGAACGCGGCTACTATCCAAACGGGATCCTCGTGCTCTGATACAGCCGTCCGTCAGCCTCAGAAGCAGCGTACACCTTCTCACCGTCTCTGAGGGGGCTTGGCAGTAAGCATTTTAAGCCAAGTTTACTGGACACTTTGTACTTAGCCAAGGAATTCACCAAGCCGTTAATACAGGGATTGATAAGCGTCTAGTTGAGTGGAGCGGTTAATAGTCTGTGAGTAATCAACTTCCATGCCACTCGTGTGTCGGTCGTCTTCGGTTACCAAATAGTAATTGCGCCCTCCGAGGGGATTGACTCTTTTCTATCACACCTTCCTTAACCCGTGGGCTTCGGCTATGGGAAAGCCGAGAAGTGGCCGAGAAACGGCAACATTACACTGCATTTTGACACTAAGAAAAGAGCATGGAACGTACATCAGAGTACTTCTCTCATAACCATAAAGCTGTGAAAAATATTTACTTTTATTCAAACTCCAATCTTTTTGGGTGGTGTTTGTTACAAAATAAACATTCTTGTGACGCGTGGCATCTAGCCGAGAGTCGCTTGCTGCCTACTTTAGAGAATTTGACAAGTGATTACTGTGTGGATAGATAATTCAGTCTGCCATGATCTTACAGCACCACCTTTGACAAAAATGCCCATCTCAAGCTCACTCACCCACCACTATGACCCAGGGCATGTATGGTGGGTTCCTCTATGCCACAACCTCCTACAATTAGCTCGAATTATGGGTTTTATGGTGAGCCTTTTTTAGGGTCCAGCGTACCACAGGCACGACTCGTGAAAGCCCAGAAAAGGGTCTGCCGACGTTCACGGGTTAAGCAATGATTCTACTTCTTTATGAATGTATTTCTCATCAGACTTAGATAATCCCCAAGTAGGGATATATATAGGCCTAAACACTTCTGTCGAGTCAGGAAAGAGACGAATGGTCAACTCACATGAAAACTACTCAACTTAGAGTTAAAGTCGTCCACTTGGTTAAAGTTAATGAAGTACCTTCGTGTGTACGGGGTAAGTGTGAAGGATGAAAGTATGAACATGCTGGGTAACTCCTGCATAAGGGATTTAAGTAGCAGGGACGAGGTTGGGTAGGAGGTCGAGTGAAGCGTTGCCGCGGGAGGGTGGGGATGTGTTCAGGAGAGCAGTCACCATGACACGGTCGATGCACATAGAAAAAAAACATCATTCCGACATAATTTAAGAGACATAAGACAGTAAGTAAGATATGATAACATGTGGATGTGTGTGTGTGTGTGTGTGTGTGTGTGTGTGTGTGTGTGTGTGTGTGTGTGTGTGTGTGTGTGTGTGTGTCTATATATATATATATATATATATATATATATATATATATATATATATATATATATGTATATATATGTATATATATATATATATGTATATATGCATGTATGTATGTATATATTTATTTATTTTACGTCTCCGCCTATTGCTCCGGTAGGCTTGCTTGAGTGGCCTGGATGGTATTCGACATCAGCCCGTCATGGCGCAGGCTAAGAGAAGATGACCAAGAGTCAGTTAAAAAATAAATAATATCACCAGTAGAACGCCCACTGCGGAACACATACTGGTGATCAGATAGAAGGTCAGAAGTGGAGAGAAGCTTATGAATTTTCCAGTTAAGTATATATTCAAAAGCTTTAGATTGACTTGAAATTAATGCTAAGGGACATGGGTTTGAGGGACTGGAACGGTCACACATCTTATGTACAGGCTGTATGTAGGCTTACTTACAGCGGGAAGGAAAGGTAGAGGTTGAAAAGCAGATACGAAAGAGTTTGACCGGGCAGGGAGTCAGCACAGTAGCACAATGTTTGAAGGCAAAAGGAGACACTATCAGGTCCATAAGCCTTATGTGGATTGATGCGGCCGTGCTGCCGTCAGGATTACGGAGAGGAGCGAATGATGAAAAACTGAAATTGGAGGAGATATTTTTCGCTAGGTGCCAGAAGAAGTTGAGGTAATTTATATATATATTTTTTTTTTTACAGCAGAGGAGTCAGTTCAAGGGCATAAAAAAAGGAAAAAAATGTGAAGAAAAAACCCGCTACTCACTGCTCCTAAAAAGAGTTAGAGGAGTGGCCGAAAGATAGGTCAATTTCGGGAGGAGAGGTGTCCTGATACCCTCCTCTTGAATGAGTTCAAGTCGTAGGCAGGAGGAAATACAGATGAAGGAAGATTGTTCCAGAGTTTACCAGCGTGAGGGATAAAAGAGTGAAGATGCTGGTTAACTCGTGCGTAAGGGATTTGGACAGTAAAGGGATGAGCATGAGTAGAAAGCTATGTGTTGCAAGGCCGCGGGAGAGGGGGAGGCGTGCAGTTAACAAGTTCAGAAGAGCAGTCAGCATAAAAATATCGATAGAAGTTAGAAAGAGAGGCAACATGGCGGGGAAATTTAGGAGGTAGAAGACTTTCACTAAGAGGAGGAGAGCTGATGAGACGAGGAGCCTTAGACTCCACTCTGTCCAAGAGAGCTGTGTGAGTGGGACCCTCCACACGTGAGATGCATACTCCATACAAGGGCGAACAAGGCCGCTGTAAATGGATAGCGGCTGTACGGCTGTGCGAAGAGAAAAGAAGTTTCCAGTTGAGATTTTAAGTTAAGGATAGACCGAGGATGTTTAGTGTTGAAGAAGGTGATATCTGAGTGTTTTCAAAGAATAGGGGATAGTTGTTTGGAAGATTGTGTCGAGTGGATAGGTGGAGAAACTGTGTTTTTGAGGCATTGAAGGACATCAAGTTCTTCTTGCCCCAATCGGAAATAATAGTAAGGTCTGAGGCTAAGCGTTCTGCTGCCTCCAGCTTGGATGCGTTTAGTTCCTGTTGGGTGGGTCTTCTATTAAAAGAAGTTGAGTAATGCCGAGTAAAGTCATCGGCGTAAGAATTGATAGGACAGTTCGTTTTGGAAAAAATCATCAATGAACAGCAGAAAGAGAGTGGGAGATAGGATAGAACCCTGGGGGATACCACTGTTAATAGTCTTAAGGGAAGAACAGTGACCATCTACAACAGCAGAAATAGGACGGTCGGAAAGGAAACTGGAGATAAAGGTACAGAGAGATGGATAGAAACCGTCGGAGGGTAGTTTGGAAAGAAAAGATTTGTGCCAGACCCTATCAAATGCTTTTGATATGTCCAGCGCAATTGCAAAGGTTTCACCGAAACGGCTAAGAGAGGATGACCAAGGGTCAGTTAGGAGGCCAAGGAGATCACCAGTAGAATGTCCCTTGCGGAACCCATACTGGCGATCAGATAGAAGGTCAGAAGTGGAAAGGTGCTTTTGAATCTTCCGGTTAAGGATTGATTCAAAAGCTTTAGATAGACAAGAAAGTAAAGCTATAGGACGGTAGTTTGAGGGATTGGAACGGTCACCCTTCTTAGGCACAGGCTGTATGAAGGCCTACTTCCAGCAGGAAGGAAAGATAGATATTGACAGGCAGAGGCGAAAGAGTTTGACCAGGCAGGGTGTCAACACGGAGGCACAGTTTTTAAGGACAATAGAGGGCACTCCATCAGGTCCATAAGCCTTCTGAAAGTTGAGGCCAGAGAGGGCATAGAAAACATCGTTCTTAAGAATCTTAATAACAGGCATAAAGGAGTCAGAAGGAGGATGAGTTGGAGGAATATGCCCAGAATCGTCCAGAGTGGAGCTTTTAGAAAAAAGTTTAGGAGAAGAGTTCAGCCTCAGAGATAGATTAGACGGCGGTGCTGCCGTTAGGACTAAGGAGAGGAGGGAAAGATTAAGAAGTGAAGTTGAAGGAGATGTTTTTGGCTAGATGCCAAAAAGTCCCGGGAAGAATTAGAGAAAGCAAGGTTTTGGCATTTTCTATCAATGAAGGAGTTTTTGGTAAGTTGGAGAATAGCTTTGGCACGATTCCAGGCAGAAATGTAAATATTATGGTTAGCGGGAGTTCGAAGTCTCGGGTACCTTTTGTGAGCTGCCTCTCTATCTTTGACAGCACGAGAACAAGCGTGATTAAACCAAGGCTTTTTAGCATGAGGAGTAGAGAAAGAACGAGGAATGTATGCCTCCATTCCAGAGACAATCACCTCTGTGATGCGCTGGGCACACACAGAGGGGTCTCGCTCCTGGAAGCAATAATCATTCCACGGAAAATCGGAAAAGTACTTTATCAGGTCGTCCCACCGAGCTCAAGAAAAATGCCATAAGCATCGCCTCTTCGGTGGGTCCAGAGGATGTACAGGAGCGATAGGACAGGATATATAAATAAGGTTGTGATCGGAGGAGCCCAACGGAGAGAAGAGTTTGAATGAGAAAGCAGAAGGATTAGCGGTAAGGAAGAGGTCTAGTATGTTGGGCCTGTCTCCAAAACGGTCGGGAATACGTGTAGGGTGCTGAACCAACTGCTCTAGGTCATTGTGGAGAGCAAAGTTGTAGGCTTGTTTACCAGGCTGGTCAGTGAAAGAGGATGAAAGCCAAAGCTAGTGGTTAACATTGAAATCTCCCAAGATAGAGATTTTAACGAAGGGAGATTGGAACAATAATTATGTGCTCCACTCTAGAGTTCAAGTAGTCAAAGAATTTTACATAGTTAGTAGAGATAGGTGAGAGATAAACAGCACAGATGTATTTAGTAATAGAATGACAATGAAGTCTTAGCCAGATGGTGGAAAATTCTGCAGAGTCAAGGTCGTTTGCACGAGAACAAGTGATGTCGATGCGTACGAAGACGCAACATCCAGCTTTGGATTAAAATTTAGGGTAGAGCTAGTTTTGGATCCTTCTTTTGTTGTATTTAATTCTTACATTTTATTTTATTTGCATCAACTTGTATTAAAACAACTGTTTTATCACTCATTAATTACTCCATAAATGATCTCACCGTCTCGTATCCCTGGTAGCGTGATCCGGCTTAAGTTGTTATTGGAGACTGGTGTTCGGGGATAAACAAGGGAAAAAGAAAATATACATTTATTTAAAATGAAATGAAAGTAACTGCCTTACGCAATATTCTATGCTCAGACGATCATAACACTCTGGCATATTCAACGATGGATGCAACTTATGACAAACGACATGACTTAAACATAATACTACAATAAGTGCTCAGTTGTTGCCAATAATAATAACACTCGTTATTCCACAAGCAGTGGTTTGTTTCTCTCTGCTTACATCACAATAATTAAGTACTCTCCTCACAAATCCTAACAACACATTCCTATAATATAATCTACTACAATTTCACGGAAGCACCAAATTATACCACACGCAGTGGTTTCTACCTTTGCTCTACATGGCAATAAAATAATCACAATCCTGTCCCACTCACAATCCTACTACACCTCTTCTCACATTATAATCCCCAGGACAAAACAGTCGGTTTCCCTTAGATTCTCGAATTTCTACTCACGATTAAGATCACAACAGCCATTCTCAGCTGAGTAAGTAGCAGCACTGCTTGAAGCGAGTGCAAGGCTCGGTTTGCCCATGCCGCTGTTGTTTAGGTCATTTTTCCTTGCTTGAGGCGGAACTACATCCTTGACACGCCTTCATTTTCTACATAACCAGTAGCCAATACTTCCTGTCAACAACCATTGGCTCGCTCATTATGTTGTATCGTTTACTTCTCCTGCCAATCGTGGTTCACTCTTAAGACACTCCCACAGTGACTTCGCTGTTCAGTTATTCGCTTATAGCGTTTCGTCACACTGCACGTGACAGTTAGAGTGTTCTGAATGGTTATCCACACCTTCTGACCACGCCTACTGGGTATCTGTTTCCTGTATGTGAGTCTAAGTATTTTCCGTAACTTCTCTTAGTAGTGTTAGCGCTTATCAGATGTTTACGACTTGTATATCTCACAAATTACTTTCCTTCCCTCTCCTATCATATTTACAATTCTTGTCTCAACATCTTCCTCCGGTATTTGCCTCTGATTGGGGTCACTATTAATTAACTGTGGAGTTATGGTCTTCTGGGTCCAGACAATAGTAGAAGTGAACAGAGTAGAGATTGCTGTCAGTAGCCTCAAAAACCTGTGTTTCGGTGAGGAAGAGAAGATGAGGTTTAGAGAAGGAGAGATGGTGTACCACAGAATGAAAATTAGAATTAAGACCGCGAATGTTGCAGAAACTGATAAGAAAGAGGTTCGAGGAGTTATCGAAACACTTCTCAGGTCGGCAGCCAGAAGGGGAGTCCTCCCTAGGGGAGTTTGTGCCTCCCCCCCCCAGGAGGAGACTCCGAGGCAGGATGAAGGTCCGCCATTTTGAGATTTGAATCTTGTGAAAAGGTGTGTGTGTTGTGTGAATGTAGTGTGGTGTGGATAGAGAGAGGATCTGCCTTTAGAGAGCATGCTCAACTACTCGCCGGTGCTGGTGAGACAATAGGGAAACGGTTAGTGAGGACATGGGAAGGGTCTTCCTTGCTCTACTGACAGACCTTGCACACCCAGCGCTCTTCTAGGCCTTCGTCTCATTCTCACCCTATTCACTTCAGCCTTCCACACTCTTTTCGTCAAACGTTCCTCGCCCATTTTTACCATGTGCCCATACCAACTCAGCACCCTCTGATCCACCTTTTCAAACAGCTTTCTCACCACTTCCGTTCTCTACCTCACGTCCTCATTTCTCACTCTGTCCATTCTCGTTACACCTTCCATACTCCTCAGGCACCTCATCTCAAACACATCCAACCTCTTTTTCTCGTCCTGTCTCACATTCCACGTTTCGGTCCAATACAGGGCTGTGGGCACAACTACTCCCTCATACAGCCTTCTCTTTGCATTCATTCCTAAGGCTCTGTTCCTCAATACACTCTTCATTCCACCCATACATTATCTTGCTTCTTTCACTCTGTTTCCAACCTCCACATCCACACTCCCATTTACTGTTACATGCGACCCAAGATACTTGAAGCTCTCAACTTCCTCCAGCAGCTCCCCATTCAGCCTCACATTCATTCTGCCACCCTCAGCATCCCTTAGACCCTTACACATCTCATAACCTTGCTTTTTCCCGCATACACTCTCAACTTTCTTCTTTCACATACTCTGCCAAAATCTGTCACCAGATTTTGTAGGCCCTCCTCACACTCTGCCACAAGGACAGTGTCATCCGCAAATAACAACTGGCTTATCTTCCACTCCCTTTCATTTTCACGTACCAGTGCCAAGCCCTCACCTTGCACTCATGCATTCTTTTCCCTCACTACTCCATCCATGTACACGTTAAACAGCCACAGTGACATCACACAACCTTGCCGCAACCCCATATTCACCTCGAACCAATCCCTCTCACCTTTACCAACTCTCACACATGCCCTACTATTCCTATAAAAGCTTTTCACGGCAGACAATAACCTACCTCCCATTCCATACATCCGCATTACACTCCATAATGCCTCCCCATCAACTCTATCATAGGCTTTCTCCAGGTCCATAAAGGCCTCACCGCTTGTTGGAAGGAGAAGCTTGTCATAGAAGTACTTTACAGACCGCCCAACCTGAACAAGGATAGTGGCGTCAAGAAAGTAAGCAGCTGCAAAGGATTAGGAGAGTGAGATCAGAAGTAGGCCAGGACCCGGAGCAGGGAGGGGCGTTAATCTCTGGTGTGGTCACTAGTCAGGTTAGTAGCTTGGAGGGTGAGTACAATAGTCTGGTCATGGAGATTAAACTAGGGTAGCAACAGTTTATACCTAACAGGGAAGTCAGGTCAACAGGTAATTACCCGCGATGGATGACAGACAGGCTAAAAACTGAAATAGGAAGGAAAAAAAGGACTATATGCTAGAATCAAGAGAGGGGGAATCTCACCTACGGGACAGTTACAACGATTTAGCTAAAATAGTAAAGAAGAACACGCGTATAGCAAAACGAAATTATGAGATTAGAATTGCCAGGGAAGCAAAGACCAATCCAAAGGGTTTCTTTCAACTTTATAAGACCAAGGTTAGGGATAAGATAGGGCCGCTCAAGTCAGGAGAATCACCGCTAGATACAGATGAGGAAATGAGTGAGGCGTTAAACAGATATTTCTTAACTGTATATACCGAAAAAGGATTAGACGATATACCTCAAGGAGAACAGATCTTCAGGGGAGAAGATGTGGAAATATTAACCGTCATCAACGTAAGTAGGGAGGTCGTGATTAGACAGATAGATAGACTCAAAGTTACTAAAGCGCCAGGGCCATATGAAATTTTTCCCAGGGTATTAAAAGAATGTAAAGCTGAAATCAGTGGGAAGCTAACAGAAGTTTTTAGGAAGTCGCTAGACAATAGGGTGGTGCCTGTTTCATGGAGGCAGGCACACGTTATTCCAATCTTTAAGAAGGGAGACAAATCTTCTATGCAAAACTATAGGCCGATCAGTTTGACGTCAGTTATAGGTAAAATGCTTGAGTCAATAATAGCAGATAGTATTAGGGACCATATTGACAGACATAATTTAATACACGACTCACAGCATGGGTTTAGGAAAGTCGTGCCTCACTAATCTTTTATCCTTTTACAATAGAGTATACGAGGCAGCTGACAATGATGAGAGTTACGAAGTAGTTTATCTTGATTTTAGTAAGGTCTTCGATAAGGTACCTCACCAGACACTGTTAAATAAAGTCAGGGCTCATGGAATAGGAGGGAAGGTTTATGATTGGACTAGGGCGTGGATTTGCGACAGGAAACAGAGGGTTACCATTAACGGTAAAAAATCCGAATGGGGTAATGTTACCAGTGGGGTTCTTCAAGGTTCAGTTTTAGGCCCGCTTATATTCATTATCTACATCAATGATATAGACAATGGGATAACTTGTGACATAGTTAAATTTGCGGATGACACTAAAATGGGACACACAATTAGGACAAAGGAGGATGCTAGAGCACTGCAGGAGGATCTCAACAAACTGTCAGCTTGGTCAGAGAAATGGCAGATGAATTTTAGCATCACCAAGTGTAGCGTGCTAAGTGTAGGAACAAGCAACCCATTACACGGGTATAGTTTAGACTCCAGAGCGATATGCAGTTCAGGGTGTGAAAGGGATTTAAGAGTGTTAATGAACTCTGACCTAAAAGTATGGAAGCAATGTATTAGTGCGAGAAATAGGGCCAACAGGGTATTAGACTCTACGTATTACCAGAACGGTAACCAACAAAAGTGCAGAGGTCATCCTCAGACTCCATTTATTGTTAGTTAGGCCACACTTAGATTATGCTGCCCAATTTTGGTGCCCACACTACAGAATGGACATCAACTTGCTAGAATCAGTTCAGAGAAGGATGACCCAGATGATTCAGGGACTGAGGAACCTTTCATATCAAGATAGGCTGAAACATCTCAACTTACATTCACTAGACAAACGAAGAGTGTGGGGAGATCTGATAGAATTATTAAAATGGGTCAAGGGTTACAACAAAGGCGATATAAGTAAAGTACAGAAAGTTAGCCAGCAGGATAGAACACGCAGTAATGGATTTAAATTAGAAAAGTATAGATTTAGGAGGGAAACAGGCAAGCACTGGTTTAGTAATAGGGTGGTGGGGGAATGGAATAGACTCGGCAATCATATAGTGAGTGCAGGGACAATAGCTTGTTTTAAGAGTAGACAGGATAGCTACATGGCCGAGGATGACAGGTGGTAGTGGGGGGGGTGGCGGGGCAGAATCTGGAGCAGCCCTGTGTAGGCAAGTAGGCCTCTTGTTGTCTCCCCATGTTCTTATGTTCTTATATTCAAACACCTGATCTAAGTACCCTCTGCCGCTCGTAACCTCACACTGCTCCTCACCAACCATACAATCTGTCCCGCAACGGTCCCTATCAATCAATACTCTCCCATACACCTTGCCAACCACGCTCAACAAACTGATACCCCTAAAACTACCACACTCATACTTATCACCTTTACCTTTGTACAGTGGCACTACACATTCACTCCTCCACTCCAAGGGGACGGCCCCCTCTTTGAAACACTC
>NW_026110404.1:47500-123445 GCF_024679095.1 Eriocheir sinensis | reverse complement strand
TATTATGGAAGAAGAAGTAAAAGAAGCACTTAAGGAAATGATAATAGTATAGAGCAGCAGGACCCTCAGGGCTAACAGTAGATTTAATAAAAGCAGCAGGAAAGGAAGGAGTGGTGGAATTGACAGGAGTGTTAAACCATGGATTAAAAAAGGGAAAAATACCAGAAGACTGGAAAGGAAGCTACACTATACCCATTTTTAAAGGGACAGGAGATGCTTTGAAATGTGGTAACTCTAGGGGGCTAAGGTTACTGGAGCATGGCAGGAAGGTGTATGAAAAAGTCCTGGAGAAGAGGCTGAGAAGGATGATAAGAACTGATAAATGTCAGTTTGGCTTTTGTCCTGGGAGGTCAACAACTGAAGCAATATATACTATGCGAGAGCTTCAGGAAAGGTTCATGGAGAAGAGGAGGAGACTGTATCATGTTTTTGTAGATCTAGAGAAGGCATTTGACAGAGTACCATGGGGAATTATAAGATGGGCATTGAGAAGACAAAGAGTACCACAAGGATTGGTTGAATCGGTGGTGGCACTACATGAAGGTACAAAATGAAGAATGAAAACAGTGGTGGGAACATCAAATGAGTTCGAAATTGGAGTGTGGGTTCAGCAGGGCTCTGCCCTTAGCCCGCTCCTGTTTATAACAGTAATGGAGGAGGCAACAAAGGAAGCAGGAGGAGAGGCACCATGGGAGCTGCTGTATGCAGATGACTTGGTAGTAAATGCAGAGACAGCAGAAGTGAAAGAAAAGTTTAATAAATGGAAGGAAGGAATGGAGGAGAGAGGTTTGAATATTAATATGGAAAAAACAAAGTATATGGTGACTGGAAAAGAAGCAAGAGAGAAGATTAAATCAGGAAAACACTCAGGTGGATGCTGTGGGAAGGGAGTAGGGATAAATTTAGTCTTATGTTGCAGGCAGTGGTGCCACCTTAGATGCTCAGGCCTCAGAAGTGTAAGAGGAGTGCAGAATTTTACATGCCCGGCTTGTGTAAGGAGACAGCAAGGACAAGAAACTGAGAGGGATGAACTAGAGGTGAATGGAGGAGAGCTGGATGAGGTAGTACATTTCTTGTTATCTGGGAGATGTTCTGGACTGTGAGGCAGGAGTGGAGAGGACTGTGAGACAGAGCGTGGCGGCAGCGTGGTTAAAGTGGAGGGAGGTGACTAGTCTACTTGTGAATCGTAGCATCCCTCTAAAGAGCAAACAGCAGTGTACCAAGCGTGTATTACAGTGGTTCCCAACCTTCTTTTCAGGCGACCCCAATCATGCACCTCTAGACATGACTGCGACCCCACTAGTTTAGTTGTATATGTGTTATTATAATGGAATAACACCATGTTTGATATTTTGAGGTTTTGGCAACCCCAAGAAAATCGCTTAGCGACCCCAGAGTTGGGAAAGGGGGGTGTATTAGATCAGTGATGTTGTATGGAGCAGAAACATGGGCTCTAACTAGAAACTTGATAGAGGTATTGAGAGCAAATGATTGCAGAAGGCTGAGGTATGTGGCGGGCATCAGGTGACAAGACAGGGTGTCCAGTGCAGAGGTAGCTAACAGTGTGGAGTACAGGACCTGGAAACAGTGCTCAGAAGGGAAAGACTCCGATGGTTTGGACATGTGAAGAGAGCAGGGGAGGATACAGTGCTGGGCATTTTGGAGAGATTGGAGGTAGAAGGAAGGAGACCAGTTGGTAGACCTAGGAAAACGTGGAGAAGTGTATACAGGAAGACTTGGCATTGATGGGATTGGATGAGCATAGGGCAGAAAACAGAGTGGAATGGAGAAGTCATAAAGTGTCCAGCCGCTCAGGAAGTGAAAACGGACGTTAAACAAAATGATGATGATGATGACTTATAAATGAATGCCCTTGCTGATTGATTACATGTGAATTAAAATGAGTTTTTGCCCTGTGAGTAAATCCTCAATTAATGGAGCATTATTTTTGTCTCAGCACAATCATAACAACACAGAGAATGGCGAGGCCCACAGGTTGCTGCCCCACTCTTTACAAACAAAATGGTGCTGGCACCAATCATACATTCAATTCAACAGACTTTTAGCATCAATCTACACTCCTTGCCCTTCCATTAGTCCACTTAAGTGAGGAATTACTGTACAAATAAACTGTCAGGTGTTCAATCTGCCCTTTGCCCTATTATAGGTACAGAGCTGTATGTACGGCTTCACATAATTTCTCTGTGGCCTGCACTGCAGCCACCTGGCAATCACCTTCATCCGGGGAAAGTTGACTCTTCAGAGTCCAAGGCAGCTGGCTACTGGTGGGGACTTGTGGCCTGGCTCATGATGACATGATCACTGTTTAGGACAGAATCAGGCCAACAAACTTCCCTTGTGTCTAGCTGCCTGGAGGCAGTGGTGGGCACCGATAACCGGAAAGTTAGATTCACTGACTGGTAATGCACTAACTAAAAGTTAGCTTCGTTTACACTAAATTGCTAAACTGATAAAGAAATTAGTGGAAGCTAACGCTAACCTCTAACCGCTAACTTTTTTATATGGATTTAGCTCCGGTTTAGTATTTTGGCTCTAAAACCCTTATAAACAAACCTAGTGACCTGAAACTTCAAAATGTTGTAGCTTAGACATAGAGCTTTCTAGAAAGGTATAGCATGCATGGTCCTCTTGGGGTGGCACATGACGCACCAGAAGTGCAAGACATTGGGGTTCGCCATATCTCTTGATTTAAGGACAAAGTACTTCTCCAGGTGGGGCCACGGGTTCCAGATCTTCTGGGACTCCTGGCCGTCAGCTTGAGTGTCCTCCGCCTCACCCACAGCTGCTGACGGCCCCCTAACAGGGCCAGCATCCTCAGGCGGAACAAAACGTCCTCCTCCGGTCACCTTCCATGACTTTGATATCAAACGATAAACAAGGCGACAATAATGAACACAACTGCAGTGACAACGTTGCAGCTGAACTGAACAAGGAGCCCAAAGAGCAACAACAAAAGAGAAGAAAAGAAGCCTCCAGTTTTTCCTAAATCCGTATATTTTACCCAAAAATTCCAGCAAATTTACGCACATTTTACTTTTTTCCATAACTGTCACTTTTATTTATATCATTTTAAGTTTATTTCTTGTCAGGTGGAAAATATTAAATTCTTGGTATTAAACCCCAAGTTCAATGAGTTGGAAATGGAAGATGCATTACCCTAAAATACCCAAAAGTTTCCCTAATAATTGTCCAATTACCCAACTTTAAGGCATAATTTACCAAAAACTGGAAGCACTGGCATTGTTGCGCTACGTGGCTCAACTGGTGCTGTGTCTGCCCACAACGGATAAAAGCAAACCTGTATGAACTTTTTAGTGGACTTTAAGTTAGCGGACGAGGAACTACATGTAGCAGAAGCTAATTGGTCCACTAGCTGCTACCAAAGTTAGTGAAAATGCTAATCAGCTAACAAAAAAGTAACAAAAAGGTTAGCTTTGGTAATTAGCAGTTAGTGGAACCGTGCCCACCACTGCCTGGAGGAAATGAGAGAGAAAGATTTACAAGGAAGATAGCATCATAGATTAGGGAACAAAGGTTCAGAATATTCTAGTAACAAATAAAGATAATAAATAGACTTGGGAAGGTCACATCAACATGCAAATAAATGATAACAAAGAGACAACCAAAGTAACAGTGTGTCAAGCCAGGAACCACATGAGCCACAGCAAACCACGAACCAGGAAGAGATGAAGTGAGTGGCTGGGATGGGGCACCTCAACACCAGACACAGGGGCAGAGAACCAGGCACACATGAAGTGAGTGGCTGGGATGGTGCACCTCAGCACCAGACACAGGGGCAGAGAACCAGGCACACATGAAGTGAG
This sequence comes from Eriocheir sinensis, assembly GCF_024679095.1. Lineage (NCBI taxonomy): Eukaryota > Metazoa > Arthropoda > Malacostraca > Decapoda > Varunidae > Eriocheir > Eriocheir sinensis. The sequence continues at coordinate 119,600 of NW_026110404.1, read as the reverse complement.
TGGCTGGGATGGGGCACCTCAACACCAGACACAGGGCAGAGAACCAGGCAGAGATGAAGTGAGTGGCTGGGATGGGGCACCTCAGCACCAGACACAGGGCAGAGAACCAGGCAAACATGAAGTGAGTGCCTGGGATGGGGCACCTCAGCACCAGACACAGCGCCAGAGAACCAGGCACACATGAAGTGAGTGGCTGGGATGGGGCACCTCAGCACCAGACACAGGGGCAGAGAACCAGGCACACATGAAGTGAGTGGCTGGGATGGGGCACCTCAGCACCAGACACAGGGGCAGAGAACCAGGAAGAGATGAAGTGAGTGGCTGGGATGGGGCACCTCAGCACCAGACACAGGGGCAGAGAACCAGGCACACATGAAGTGAGTGGCTGGGATGGGGCACCTCAGCACCAGACACAGGGGCAGAGAACCAGGAAGAGATGAAGTGAGTGGCTGGGATGGGGCACCTCAGCACCAGACACAGGGGCAGAGAACCAGGAAGAGATGAAGTGAGTGGCTGGGATGGGGCACCTCAGCACCAGACACAGGGGCAGAGAACCAGGCACAGATGAAGTGAGTGGCTGGGATGGGGCACCTCAACACCAGACACAGGGGCAGAGAACCAGGCACAGATGAAGTGAGTGGCTGGGATGGGGCACCTCAGCACCAGACACAGGGGCAGAGAACCAGGCACAGATGAAGTGAGTGGCTGGGATGGGGCACCTCAGCACCAGACACAGGGGCAGAGAACCAGGCACAGATGAAGTGAGTGGCTGGGATGGGGCACCTCAGCACCAGACACAGGGGCAGAGAACCAGGCACAGATGAAGTGAGTGGCTGGGATGGGGCACCTCAGCACCAGACACAGGGGCAGAGAACCAGGCACAGATGAAGTGAGTGGCTGGGATGGGGCACCTCAACACCAGACACAGGGGCAGAGAACCAGGCACAGATGAAGTGAGTGGCTGGGATGGGGCACCTCAGCACCAGACACAGGGGCAGAGAACCAGGCACAGATGAAGTGAGTGGCTGGGATGGGGCACCTCAACACCAGACACAGGGGCAGAGAACCAGGCACAGATGAAGTGAGTGGCTGGGATGGGGCACCTCAGCACCAGACACAGGGGCAGAGAACCAGGCACAGATGAAGTGAGTGGCTGGGATGGGGCACCTCAACACCAGACACAGGGGCAGAGAACCAGGCACAGATGAAGTGAGTGGCTGGGATGGGGCACCTCAACACCAGACACAGGTGCAGAGAACCAGGCACACATGAAGTGAGTGGCTGGGATGGGGCACCTCAACACCAGACACAGGGGCAGAGAACCAGGCACAGATGAAGTGAGTGGCTGGGATGGGGCACCTCAACACCAGACACAGGGCAGAGAACCAGGCACAGATGAAGTGAGTGGCTGGGATGGGGCACCTCAACACCAGACACAGGGGCAGAGAACCAGGCACACATGAAGTGAGTGGCTGGGATGGGGCACCTCAGCACCAGACACAGGGGCAGAGAACCAGGCACACATGAAGTGAGTGGCTGGGATGGGGCACCTCAGCACCAGACACAGGGGCAGAGAACCAGGCACACATGAAGTGAGTGGCTGGGATGGGGCACCTCAACACCAGACACAGGGGCAGAGAACCAGGCACACATGAAGTGAGTGGCTGGGATGGGGCACCTCAACACCAGACACAGGGGCAGAGAACCAGGCACACATGAAGTGAGTGGCTGGGATGGCCTCAACACCAGACACAGGGCAGAGAACCAGGAAGAGATGTAGTGAGTGGCTGTGATGGTGAACCTCATCACCAGACACAGGGGCAGAGAACCAGGCACAGATGAAGTGAGTGGCTGGGATGGGGCACCTCAGCACCAGACACAGGGGAGGAAAGCTTCAGGGAAACACTTTTCCTGCACTGGATTACTAATGACTTACAACAACGATGATGATGATGATGATAATGAATACTCAAAAAACTTTCTAGTCTGCCATAGCAAGTTTGTACAAAGGCTTGAAAACACAGGAAGGAAAACTGGGATGCTCTGGAGACCAATCCCCCAGTCATTACTGTTATCTAATATCATTATCAGCTATTATTATTATTATTATTATTATTATTATTATTATTATTATTATCAGCCAGTACTAGTCCACTGCACAAAAAGCCTTTCCTAGCATGCTTCAGTTCTCTCTCCCTGATGCTAGTGTTTTCCATCCTGCTCTGCTGACGGTTCTAATGTCATCGCTACACTTGGTTCCCTGTCTGTCTTGGCTTCTATGACTCCTAGTTCTCCATATCTCTCTCTGTCTGGTCTTGTGTGATGCATCCTGCCCTGGCTAAGGTTCTTATTTCATCCCTCCACCTTGGCTGCTGTCTGCCCTGGCTTCTATGACTCCTAGTTCTCCATATCTCCCTCCGTCTGGTCTTGTGTGATCCATCCTGCCCTGGCTAAGGTAATAATTTCACGTCCATCTCATTATATATCACTCAGGGTTCTACTTCAGCACATGGTTTCCCACCTCTGTCTGTCCATCAGTGTAGCTCACCTCACTCCAGGCAAGATTCTATTTCACCTCTCCAGCCAATTTTTGTGTGGCCTGACCATTCAATTCCTACACTTGCTGGGTCGCCATTCTATTGAGAGCACAGATGAAGCACTGCCGCCATCAGCCTCACCTAACAGCCTCACCACACCCCAAGTAGCTCTTCACTTGCCTTCACTTGCTGGGCCACTCGTTATACTAATGCAAGGTCTGCCATTACGAAGAGAGCGTTTTAGCTAGTTTGTCCACATCATTCCAACTAATATGCAATACTAACAGGAAAAAACTAAGTAAGGAAAATGAGACCCAGCAAAAGTCTCCATTTGCTCCCTTCCCTGCATGACCTTTGCATACCTTCTCCTCCCATCTCAACACACAACAAAAAGCACACCCCCATATAAACAACATCCCTTAATGTGTAACAGCTGATACCTTGGTCTGGGCAGGAATATCACAGAAGTGAAGTTGTCTGGGTGGCCGAGGCGTTCGCTGAGCCACTGCAGCGCTGTGTCCTCCATGCCCTGCGTCACCAAGCCGTCACCTGCACATCACAGCAACCGTCAGGGTCCGTCCACACGGTCAAACACTGTCTGTCGGACAGACACTGTGTTACCATATCATAAGGCGAACCAGGATGACGTCATAGGCGTTGAAATGAGGGAAGTTGATATGGCAACAAACAGTGGTACCAGATGAAGTTGTGTACCATAGTTTCTACTCCGTTCACCAGGCAAAGACCGGCAGACAATGTTCAAAGTTGATGTTCGCTGGCAACCCACGGGTATCTAAGTCAGTGTTAGTATGGGCTCAAGACAGGTGACAGACGTACAGTCAGCCATATTGACAGGGCAGGTGAGATCTAATCAACTGACAGCCTCAGTTCATCTGGTTAACAAGTAACTTTGTTCATCCTGTGCCTGGCAGTATCGTACACTTCCAAGCCTCTGTCCCACCAGGCAGTGTCCGATACTACGAACATGGGCAGTGTCTGGTACACCTCTTGGTGCTCGCTTCTGACGTCATCAGCGAGCCTTTCCACTTTCCATTGTTAACTGGTAACAGCGTTTGTCCGACGGACATTGTTCGACCGTGTGGACGCACCCTTACAAGGCGTTCTGCACTGGTATCACTATGAGCCAGACATGGCCACACTGAGGTCCCTGCCATGATACTTAAGTTCCTATTTTTAACGTCTTGGCCTCCCATTATGACTGTTAACCAAGGCCACAGAGGAGATGAACCGGGTGTTCATGTGGCTGTTTTTCCCGTCCAAGGTGCAGAGGTTGTGTAACACTGTCTCCAGGATCACAGAACACTCCATGAAAATTTCAGCAACTGCTACAAGAGGCTTTTCAAATGGAAACTGAGTCACTGATATGTTTAAAAATAGGGACTTTATTCCCTCAGCCACCCCCCCTTCCTGGTGTGACTGATCCCTGCCTCAGGTTATTTATGTTGTGTTGATGAAGGTGACCCAATGCATGAATACTACAGCAAGTGTTAGAAACTGGAGCTGATGCTGATGTTGGCCTGGAGGGTGAGGGAGGCTGTGGGGCTTATTGGGCATGTCAGCCGTGATGGTAGGGGCTGAGGCTACTTGTAGTGTAGACTGTTTCTCCTGCTGACATTGGTGAGTTGAAGGCAAGAAGCAACACACACCTCTTGTTAGCTCATCAGGCATTGTTCTGTCCCTGCCCTCCCCTTACTTTACTGTCTCCTAGTGTTCATACTCCATGGAGGGGACTCAGGGTCTACAGTGGGGCCCTGGCTCTAGTGATATTAAGAGGCTGAAAAATGTCCAACCATTTCAAATGGTCCGTTTGGGCGGTAGATTCCTGGGTCCTCTCCTCCCCTCTGCTCTGCCACACAGCCCCAACACCTGTTTTTCCCTCTCCTATGTTACCTGTAGCTAACACATGAGAGGGAAAAACAGGTGTTGGGAATGAACAACAGAGCAGAGAAAGAAAAGACAAGAAATCCGCCGTCCAAACAGACTATTTGAAATGGTTGGACAAAGACTGATTGAAAATTTTGAATAAAAAATAAAAACAGACAAGAACTCATTGGAAAATGCCTTTTTGTGCTCTGTCTCATGTGCTTTAAACAACCCAACCTACATTTATAGATGAACATAACCACCAATATGGAAAGGCAACGAAAAAGCTCTGACTGTGTGTGCTCTCTATTGAATACAGATGTTGGGAGTGTGTTTGCTCACTGAAAGCCCAGACCTCTGCCACCGTGACCACTGCCACCCCCACCACCACACCCAGCGAGACACACGGCAGCCCCCTCTGGTGCTGCAGCAGCCCTGCCTCGGGCTGGCCTGTTGTTGTGCAGACGGGGGGCAGTGTTTGTACATAAGGCAGACGATGTAGTTATGTGAGTGGCCAGTGACACCTTTGCAGCACCTTCTACAAATGTTTCCTTTGACTGTGATTGTTGTTTTCAGTAAAGGGTCGCCTATAAGAGCTGCTGAGGGAACACTGTGATGGGGCTGCTGTGTGGAACGCTGTGTTTGGTGCGCCCAGCTGATCCAGTGTCAGTGTGTTTCACCCCACGCCCACGGGGAGCTGTGTGACTCACCAGTGGACGGAATGCACCACTGCAGCGGTCAAGTCCTCTGGTCTAGCAGGCTGCTGCAGGGGCAATGTCACACACCAGCACTCAGTTGGCCTGAGCCGCATAGCTCCCCATGAGTGGGGCAGGTCAAGCGGGACACTGGATCACTTGAGAGCAACAAAGCTTCATTATGAGGTCACCAGGGCTTACCAGTAGGGGTCATCCTGGGTCACAATGTGCAGGATGTCCAGCTTGTTGAAGGGCAGCCTGGCTTCCTTGCAGGGAATGTGCTTGTTGTCCTCCTTGGGGTCATAGTGGAAGTAGGCGTGCACCCTCACCTTGCTCTCCCTGAGGTGCACCGAGCTGCTGGCCGGGAGCAGCCTGAAGGTCATGGTGCCCTCCGCCTGCACCTGGAAGGGGACAGGAGGTGGGCTGGTTACTTGTGGGCTCAGAAAAATAAATAATGATATTAATAATTGTAATGATAGCTTTATTTCATCCAGAGCAAGTATACAGGAAAAGCAAGGAAAAAGAGAGAATAAAATTTGACCAACAGTTATATATATATATATATATTTATATATATATATATTTATATATATATATATATATATATATATATATATCTCTCTCTCTCTCTCTCTCTCTCTCTCTCTCTCTCTCTCTCTCTCTCTCTCTCTCTCTCTCTCTCTCTCTCTCTCTCTCTCTCTCTCTCTCTCTCTCTCTCTCTCTCTCTCTCTCTCTCTCTCTCTCTCTCTCTCTCTCTCTCTCTCTCTCTCTCTCTCTGTCACTACCACAGCCCACAGGCACATATAGGTCTCTCTCTCTCTCTCTCTCTCTCTCTCTCTCTCTCTCTCTCTCTCTCTCTCTCTTCATCCTTCCCTCCCTTCCCTTCCCTTCCCTTCCCTTCCCTCTCCCTCCCTCCCTCACCAGCATCTTGTGGACATCCGCCGGTGTCTTGCCCTCCACATTGAAGGTGTTGACCCCTGCACCTCGTCAGCAGCATGGATGAGGCCGGAGCAGTCAGCCATGCATGATGCGGGTGATGATGATGGCTCCGGAGTGGTCGTCCTGCTTGATGGTGGCTCCCTGGGGGTAAGTAAGGAAGGAACGTGTTAATGTTGAAGACGATGCCATTGCCACCACAAATTAATTTTTGTTTTGTTTTCTGTTTATTGGGGGCAAAGGAGGGAGTTCAAGGGCAAGACAGACAGAGAGATAGAAGGAACAGAAGGCAGGGAAAGGAAGGGAGGAAAGAGAAAGAAGGAAAAAGAAAAAGAGGAAGGAAGGAAAGAGTTTACCAGCGGAAGGGATGAAAGAATGAAGTTGCTGGTTAAGTCTTGCATAAAGGGTTTGGACAGTATAGGGATGAGCAGGAGTGGAAATACAGACGAAGGGAGGCTGTTCCAGAGTTTACCAGAGAAAGGGATGAAAGAATGAAGATGCTGGTTGACTCTTGCATTAGGGATCTGGATAGTATAGGACTGAGCAAGAGTTGAGAGAGGAGGAGGTATGCAGGTGAAGGAGACAAGTAAGACACACCCAGCCACTACATCTACACACAAATTCCACAAAACCAGTCTTTCTACTCCCCACAATAGGCTCTGCTCCCTTTCCCTCCTGTGGCAAGCACTGGGCAAACAGCAACAAGGGTCAGGGAACTCAACACAGACTGAGGCACATAAATAGTGTCTTACATAATGATTCTTAAACTGGGTGGCCATGACTTCCATCTCGACCAAAGAAAAAATAAATAAAAAGAAGGAAATGCCAATCTTTTCAAGTGCACTGCCTCAGATGACTGTTGTGAGGTGCTGGCTGTCTCTTTAAAACACTGAATCAGCCTGTACTCGCCTAGAATATTTATTACATCAGAATATTGAGAAGCTAACCTAACCTAACCTAACAAAGCCCCAAACAGTTACTATAGGTCTTGCCTCAGAAAATTCATACATGCTTCCTTACTAATGAGACTCTCTACAACAAAGTGAGGTCATCCTTAACGTGTCAGGCTCCCACCATGACTGTTTCCCAAGGCCACAGAAAAGACTAACCGGGTGTTCATTGGTGTTTTCCCCGCTCAAGATGCAAAAGCCATGTAAAGCCATCACCAGGATCACGAAACACTCCATCAAAGTCCCAGCAGCAACTTCTATGACAAGAGACTTTTCAAACAGGGTAAGTGAAGGGCAAATACATTTAAGATACAGACAGAGAGACAAGATTCCTACCATTGGCTCATTGCTCTTCACCCACTGCACAATCTTGACTGTCTCCTCATCCTCATCACCCTCGACGGGTGTTTCGGGCAGTGCAGTGTGAAGTCCTTGGCAGCAATGCTGGCGTGTGCCTGGAGAACTCCCTGCTGGATGAAGGAATGAAGATGCTGCTGCTCAACTCTTGCATAAGGGATCAGGATAGTATAGGGATGAGCAGGAGTAAAAATACAGACAAAGGGAGGCTATTGCTGTTTCAGAGTTTACCAGTGGAAGGGATAAAAGAATGAAGATGCTGGTAAACTCTTGTATAAGGAATTTGGACAGTACAGGGATGAAATAATGAAGATGCTGTTTGACTCTTGCATAAGGGATTTGGATAGAATAGGGATGAAAGAATGAACCCTTGCATAAGGGATCTGGATAGCATAGGAATGAGCAAGAGTAGAGTCATGACAGTGAGGGGGACTTCAGGATGGCAAATATCAAGCTTGATGTACAAACAAACCTAAAATTAAGACACAGAACTGAGGAGAAAATGTACGGTTCCCCCCCAAGCCACGACCAACCTGGAGGTGTGGCGACTACAGGATGGCAATAGCTTGCTGGCGTCCGGTGAGGGTGTGGTGCGGTTGTGTGTCTCCCTCATGATAGGAATTCCGATCTCCTCCACACTGGACATCAGAGCCTGGCATGTCTTGCACGTGCGGTTGATCTGAGAGGAGGAGGAAGAGGAGGAAGAAGGTTTAGTGTTGACTTCGGCAAAACCTAGTGATCTTATTTGTTACTGGGGGAGCTTTGGGGGTCTTGGCAAACCTGGCGTGTTCTCATTTTTTGTTGATTTTTAAGGTTAGGGGCAAGACAGAGCTAGTTTGTTGATTGTGACTTTGAAAACATTGTTCTAGACCCATCATCATCATCATCATCATTTCATCGACGCCTGCTCCTAGGAGCTCCCACCAGGGGATGGCCACGGCAGAAGAGCTTCCAACTTTCTCTATCCAGACACTCCCTCCTTGCCTGCTCAAAGTTTATCAAAGATCTTTCCCCCCTCTCCCTAACGTACTCTTGCACCCTATCCCTCCATTTCACTGGAGGTCGTCCTCTAGCATTCCTTCCCTCTATCTCACTCACATACACCCTTCTGGTTATCTTACTCTCCTCCATTCGCTCCATGTGGCCAAACCACTTTAAGGTCTGTCGCTTCACTTCTTCCACCACTCCACACTTCTTCCCTTCACCCCCGTGACACATTCCAAAACTCTCGTACACACTTTCATTACTCATTCCATCCATTCTACTCACACCACAAGCACTCCTCAAATAACTCATTTCCACTGCCTGCACTCTAGACCTCTGACTTTCATTCCAGGCCCACGTTTCACTTGCATATGTGAGGGTTGGTACTATTATTGTATTTCTCAAATCCCTCTATACCTCCATGCTCACACTTCTGCCATTCATGATTCGTCCCAAAGACCCTACCACCCTTCTTCCTTGCAATGCCCTTTCTCTTGTCTCTCCCTCCATACCACCATGCTTACACATAACTGATCCAAGGTACTTAAACTCATTGACCTCCTCCATTTCTTCACCATTCAAAATTATTTTGCATTCTTTTTCACATTCAATTCCCACTCTATATGGGCATACAAAATCTACAACCTCACTTCTACTTCACTCACAAACCATCACTTTACTTTTGTTGACATTTACTTTCAGCTTTCTCCTGTTACACTGACAGAACACCTTCCTCTGCAGGGACAGGGGCAGGCTGCTGTTACAGTGACCCAGGCAGTGTTTGCTGTGTACAAACACACCCCTTAGAGAAGTGTTTAGTAATACATATTTATGTTTGCACTATTAAACAATTACACTGGTGTCATTTCTGTCTTTTATTTACACATCATTACTCCAGGAGCATCAAGTGGGAAAGGTGAGCTATACTTTAAGACATAGAAGGAAGAAATTGGTACTGGCAAAAAATAATAATGAGGAATGCAACCTTTGAAAGAGTAGACACACACAGCAACCAGTGTGCTCCCTTGGTGGAGAGGTTGACGGCTAGCTATGAACACACCGGTCTGGGTTATAATGACGACCCACCCAGCTGTTCATCCTTCCTTTTGGGTTGGTCTATAAAAGGGAGCCTGGGCAAGGCAGCTGTGGTGACCCAGATACTGTAGTGGCCATGTCCTGGGGCTGAAGGGTCCTTACCCGCTGCTGGCTCAGGGGCCAGAGGGATGAAGATGAGCACCACAGCCAGGCACACTTGTAACATGTGCCCCAAACTTTACCTAATTACTGCAAACCAGGCCTACAAAATGAATAAGAAATCAGGAGAGAAATAGAGTGGAACAATTTTGGTAAACATTGTATTATTATGACTATAAACCTGCCCCTCTCCCTGAGGAGAAGGGTGCAGTCTGTGCATATTCCCAGCCCTAAAATGTGCTTCATAAACTCTGCACCTCACACAAGACCCAGAGAGAAGTTAAGAAATGTGCCAAGCTGAATGGAGAAGAATGCCAGGCACAACATGGGGAGACAGGCCTTGAGTGTCCTGGACCAGGGAACAGACAAAGGTTAAAGGTGTCCTGGTGCCTATGAAAGGCGAGGCTTGGACTTGTGCACTTCATCTCATGCACCTCACAACAGCTGAGGAACCAAAGCACCCAGCCAGCGTGTAAGTCAGGGCAGACAGAGAAGCAGGACGTGAAATTAGAAGCTTTGTGGGGCAGGATGAAGTGTATTAACATCAGACACAGAGACAAATGGACTTTGTTTTCATTAAAGGAAGCAACTCCAGGGGGAAAAAAACACTAATCTCTGCTCCAATAAAATAAAGTATAGAGGAGCTGCCAAAAAGAGTTGTGAAAGACCTTCATCCTATAGCAGAGAAATAATGGGCTGTATAACTCAACATTTTGGCACCCAAGCACACATACTTGGCAAGGCTTTCATAGGCATTTTGGGCATTTCCAAGGACAGTTTTATGACCCTGGTGGTAGTTTGACCCTTCTTCTGTACCATGAACCTAAAAGAGCACTCATGAGAACCCAATTTATCTCCTGTTTGGCCTTTGGAAACAGTTGATGTGATGGACGAAAGCGTTTGATAATACCGACCAATATATGACAATGACGATGACGTGTGTACTGATGCAAAATTGAGTATATATAAGAGTGAGGAGACCTTAGTGAAGCCACAGTGAAGCCTGCCATTCCAGAGTCCCTTCCAGAGGTGTTTGTGGTCCCTGGCCTGCAGGCTGGTGGTGGTGACCTGCCCGCGGTGCTTCAGGCCGCCGGCTTCCTTCAGGGAGGACGTGAAGAGTGACTCAACAACCTCTGCAATAAGAACAGTCTCACCATTACCGGCATTTGTTGGGCTCGGATAACTTGAACAACTTTGTGGAGTGTGGACAGCCTCAGGATGTTTGTACATGTTTGTGTTGACTTTTGTAGTGACATGAAGAGGGGCTCAACAGCCTGTCTTAAGGAGAAATAACTACAGCATTACTTGTTTGGCAGACTCAGAAGAGCTGGACAAAATCAAGGTGTCCTGACAGTCAAAACATATGTTTACACCTCCCTCCCTTCCCTATCACCCCATTGTTCATCGCCGACACTTTTTATCATTCTTTTCACCCTTTCGTTTAAAGCCCTTCCCTCCACCTTCCCTGGCACACTGAGTCACCTTATTCCCTGTGACTGCCACAACCATCCCTTCTTCCTTCCCGTTTGTTCAGTGGCACAGTGACGGCCCTCCTCCAGTGTTCCGGCACCTCACCCTGCTCACAAGCTTGGCTATGTGAGGCGTTTGGTGTAAAAGTTGTGACAAACCAATCAAAGCGGGAAGTACTGTTTTTGGCGGCATCTGGCACCTGAATTATTGCTGCATTGTGCGGTGAAGCAAGTTTCAGAAAAAGCAGCCTTAAACCAGGTGATTCATAGGCCTACAGTTGTGTGACTTCTCCGTTGAAGTCCCCAATTTATCTCGACTTCTTTCTGAAAGCTTTTTGTTCTCTAAACAGTTTGTTGATGTCACTCTACCAAAATAGTCATATACTCTGTCTACTTTCCCTACTGTTCCTTAACTGTCTATTTTGTATCGTCTGTCCAGCATGCATTCCCTCCCTTCCTCTTCCACACACCTTGTGTCCCACTACGTCCCAGGCTGCCCTTGACACTGAACTCTTCTCAACCCGTCTGCTGTAATTGCCTTCACTGTTATCCTGGTAACATACAGTACCAGGTCTTTCTCTGCCTCTGTGGTGGATAGTGGAGTGTTTCCCATGTGGTATTGGTGTGCTGGATATCCCTTCACTGTTATCCTGGTAACATACAGTACCAGGTCTTTCTCTGCCTCTGTGGTGGATAGTGGAGTGTTTCCCATGTGGTATTGGTGTACTGGATATCCCTTCACTGTTATCCTGGTAACATACAGTACCAGGTCTTTCTCTGCCTCTGTGGTGGATAGTGGAGCATTTCCCATGTGGTATTGGTGTACTGGATATCCCTTCACTGTTATCCTGGTAACATACAGTACCAGGTCTTTCTCTGCCTCTGTGGTGGGTAGTGGAGCATTTCCCATGTGGTATTGGTGTACTGGATTTCCCTTCACTGTTATCCTGGTAACATACAGTACCAGGTCTTTCTCTGCCTCTGTGGTGGATAGTGGAGTGTTTCCCATGTGGTATTGGTGTACTAGATATCCCTTCACTGTTATCCTGGTAACATACAGTCCCAGGTCTTTCTCTGCCTCTGTGGTGGATAGTGGAGTGTTTCCCATGTGGTATTGGTGTGCTGGATATCCCTTCACTGTTATCCTGGTAACATACAGTCCCAGGTCTTTCTCTGCCTCTGTGGTGGATAGTGGAGCATTTCCCATGTGGTATTGGTGTGCTGGATATCCCTTCACTGGTAGCCTGGTAACATACAGTCCCAGGTCTTTCTCTGCCTCTGTGGTGGATAGTGGAGCATTTCCCATGTGGTATTGGTGTGCTGGATATCCCTTCACTGGTAGCCTGGTAACATACAGTCCCAGGTCTTTCTCTGCCTCTGTGGTGGATAGTGGAGCATTTCCCATGTGGTATTGGTGTGCTGGATTTCCCTTCACTGTTATCCTGGTAACATACAGTCCCAGGTCTTTCTCTGCCTCTGTGGTGGATAGTGGAGCATTTCCCATGTGGTATTGGTGTGCTGGATATCCCTTCACTGTTATCCTGGTAACATACAGTCCCAGGTCTTTCTCTGCCTCTGTGGTGGATAGTGGAGCATTTCCCATGTGGTATTGGTGTGCTGGATTTCCCCTCCCAAGGTGCAGGACTTTACATTTTTCTTCACTGCATTGTAGCCGCCACTTTTTGCTCCCGTCCTGTAGCTTGGTGAGGTGTTCTGGCAGGAAATCTGCAGCCAAGGGTTAAGACTCTCACATCCTCACTCACTCCAGCACTGTGTTTCACTCCTACTCTTGCTCTGCCAAATACTTCCCTCACCTTCCTTCTGTACCTCTGCTTGTACCAGTCTCTCACTGGACACTTCCTTCCTCACATTAGATCTCTTCCTATTCCCTTAAATTCCCACTCGTCTCTCATCCTTACATTTCCTAATACCAGACTGTTGTGCCTGTCTTCCAATCACTGCATCACAATTCCCACGTTCAGTTTCCCAGATATTTTGTGTGTACTTTATTTTGCCCTGGCAGGAGAGGCAAGATTTCAACCAATATCAGACACAGCTTCTATCTTACTCCCCTGTTGGTGGGAGAATTAGTCCCAGAAATCACGGTGACACTGCATACTAAATCACGGTGAATGGTCTGAGAGGTGGGATGAGTCTTGGCTGTGTGAAGTGTTGCAGTGAGGAGGGGAAGACTGAGGTGGTCTGGACAGGAGGAGAGAATGGGTGAGGGTGAGCGACACAGAAGATTATGGGTAGTGTTGGTGGAGGCAGACCAAAGAAGACACAGGATGATAAGGCAGACCAAAGAAGACACAGGATGATACAGTGCAGAAAGACCTACAGATCCTGGGTACACTGAGGTGCTTTGGCTGTATGGATGGAGAGGAATGAAGAGTGTCAGGGTGAGGGAGGCAGCAGGTGATGGGTAGTGTTGGTGGAGGAAGATCACAGAAGACACAGGATGATACAGTACAGAAAGACCTACATACCCTTGGTTACTGAGGTGCTTTGGCTGTATGGATGGAGAGGAGTGAAGGGTGTCAGGGTGAGGGTGAGAGAGGCCGTACAGTTTATTCTCATCTTACGCAGAGGGGGCTTCGTGGTGCAGTGGTTAGCACACTCGGCTCACAATTGAGAGCCCGGATTCGACTCCCGGGCAGAGTGGAAACATTTGGGCAGCTTTTCCGATACCCTACGCCCCTGTCCACCCAGCAGTGAATGGGTACCAGGTATTAATCTGGGGTTGTGTCCCATCTCCTGGGATCTGTTCCCTTCTCCTATAATTCCTTCCCCCTCCTGTCTCTCTTCGGCATATGACCACAGATGTTGCGCCGACTAAACAAAACTTTTCATCTTACGCAGTTTATTGTAACGGGAAATTCGTCTAACCCGGGCATGATTCCACGGTAGGGAACTCTAACTCAACCACAGAAAAATTACTGTAACGCTTTATGTCTCTCGCTCTCAGTCACTAACTAATCAGCACCCCGCTCCTCCTCGCCTCAGGCCGCCCCTTCCCCACCCTGCCGCCCCTCCCTGCTACTCCCAGGCCCATTTTGTGGCACACACTGCATAGAGGCTGCTGCTGCTGCTGCCCGAACCCTGCCGGAGGTGGTGGTGTGACGCTGGAGGAGGGGAGGGAGCTTGTGAGGGGATGACATTTCTGTTAACACCATTATGAAACAAGACAGGGAGGATGAGGAAAGAAAACAACAAGAGGAGGAGGAGGAGGAGGGGGAGGTGGAGGAGGAGGCCAAGACTATGCTTCCTGCATCCCATTCTGAGTCATGTGGAGTGCCAGAAGGTGTTGATCACAGCCAACAACGCTTCCCAATGAGGTGGTGAGGCAGCTGGAAGAAGCAGTCTCAGTCTACACTTGCATGGACACAGACCAAGGAAACCAAGGCAGACAGGCACCTGCCACTTTGCACATTAACCCCTTGACTGGGGATTTCCTACCAGAAGACCTCACCAAGATACAGAAATGGAGCAAAAAGTGGCTGCTACAATTCAATGAAGAAAAGTGTAAGGTCCTGCACCTTGGGAGGGGATATCCAGCATACCAATACCACATGGGAAACACTCCACTATCCACCACAGAGCCAGAGAAAGACCTGGGTGTTTTACCAGGCTAACAGTGAAGGCAGAATCCGTGACAATCGCAGTGGACGGGTTAAGAGAAACATCCTGCAGGGGCAAGAAGAGGAGGCAATGCAGAACACTAGTAAGTTAATGAGATGTGTTGTGAGTTCCCTCAACTTGGAAGGTTTTTAGCCAGTCTCTCCCTCCCCTCAGGCTTGGTGTGTGCGCACTTCTCTCTTGAGGTCAATAAAGTGTTGTTTTTCTCAAATTCCACTGTGCTCACATCGTATTTTTCTAACTTAGTGAACAGCAGCAGAGTGTATTTTCTAATTTCTATGTGGCTACGTAAGGGCACTCACGAGTGAAGGGGAGAAAAAGAGGGGATTTAGGGAAGGGGCCAAAGAAAAAGTTTCCTCTAGTCCCTGCAACACAAACTTTCTCTAACAAGTTGGAGGCACAGATACAAAAACCTACATTAGATGAGGATACACTGCAGCTGAGGTGGAGGGTAACTAAGGCAGACATGATGACACAG
The DNA here is from genome assembly GCF_024679095.1 of Eriocheir sinensis. Classification (NCBI taxonomy): domain Eukaryota; kingdom Metazoa; phylum Arthropoda; class Malacostraca; order Decapoda; family Varunidae; genus Eriocheir; species Eriocheir sinensis. The sequence continues at coordinate 104,477 of NW_026110404.1, read as the reverse complement.
TGCAGAATGGCCTACAGACCCTGGGCCTGACCAGAGGGGCTGCTGAAGCCTGAACAGTGCCTGCAGGCAGAGTGAGGCTGGCTGGACACACTCAGAGACTTGGAAAGGACTCTACTTTCTCTGAGAATGATGATAATGGTGATTTTTTTACGGCAGTGGAAGCCACAAAAATGAGACAGCAGACTATCAAGCACTGCTCCAGCTGAAGGAAGGCAGCACAGGAGGCCAAAAAGAGAGGCTCAGTTTCAATTGGAGAGGCGTTTTGATACTCTTGATGCTGACGATGATGGTGATGATAATGATGACGATGATGGTGATGATGATGATGATGATGGTGATGATGATGATGACGATGATGGTGATGATGATGATGATGGTGATGATGATGATGACGATGATGGTGATGATGATGATGCTGACAATGATGGTTATGATGGTGATGACGATGATGGTGGTGATGACGATGATCTGTCTACCTGGGAAAAAGCAGGCTGTCGGGCTGCACATATACCCACCTTGAGGGGCAGTGATGAGATGCTGTTCTGGGAAGTGTGAGAAGTGTGCCGGGAGGTTCCAGGGCAGCAAGGCGACCCTGCAAGGGAGGTCAAGCAGCATGCCCCCCAGGTAATGCCTGCAACAACACACAGGGTCACTGCCTCACACTCACATCAAATATCAATACATTCAGTTCTGTACAAGAGGAGGGAGAAGGTCTGCTTGCAGGATATGAACCAATGAATGACTTGGTGGAATCAGGTGACACAGACCTATTACTGGAAAGGGTAGGTGAAGATGACACAGACCTATTACTGGAAAGGGCAGGTGAAGATGACACAGACCTATTACTGGAAAGGGTAGGTGAAGATGACACAGACCTATTACTGGAAAGGGTAGGTGAAGATGACACAGACCTATTACTGGAAAGGGCAGGTGAAGATGACACAGACCCATTACTGGAAAGGGTAGGTGAAGATGACACAGACCTATTACTGGAAAGGGTAGGTGAAGATGACACAGACCTATTACTGGAAAGGGTAGGTGAAGATGACACAGACCTATTACTGGAAAGGGTAGATGAAGATGACACAGACCTATTACTGGAAAGGGTAGATGAAGATGACACAGACCTATTACTGAAAAGGGTAGGTGAAGATGACACAGACCTATTACTGGAAAGGGTAGGTGAAGATGACACAGACCTATTACTGGAAAGGGTAGATGAAGATGACACAGACCTATTACTGGAAAGGGTAGGTGAAGATGACACAGACCTATTACTGGAAAGGGTAGATGAAGATGACACAGACCTATTACTGGAAAGGGTAGATGAAGATGACACAGACCTATTACTGGAAAGGGTAGATGAAGATGACACAGACCTATTACTGGAAAGGGTAGATGAAGATGACACAGACCTATTACTGGAAAGGGTAGGTGAAGATGACACAGACCTATTACTGGAAAGTGTAGGTGAAGATGACACAGACCTATTACTGGAAAGGGTGAAGATGACACAGACCTATTACTGGAAAGGGTAGATGAAGATGACACAGACCTATTACTGGAAAGGGTAGATGAAGATGACACAGACCTATTACTGGAAAGGGCAGGTGAAGATGACACAGACCTATTACTGGAAAGGGTAGGTGAAGATGACACAGACCTATTACTGGAAAGGGTAGGTGAAGATGACACAGACCTATTACTGGAAAGGGTAGGTGAAGATGACACAGACCTATTACTGGAAAGGGTAAGTGAAGATGACACAGACCTATCACTGGAAAGGGTAAGTGAAGATGACACAGACCTATTACTGGAAAGGGTAGGTGAAGATGACACAGACCTATTACTGGAAAGGGTAGGTGAAGATGACACAGACCTATCACTGGAAAGGGTAGGTGAAGATGACACAGACCTATTACTGGAAAGGGTAGGTGAAGATGACACAGACCTATTACTGGAAAGGGTAGGTGAAGATGACACACCGTGGTGGCGGCGTGTGTGTGTACGCAAGACAACCCATGAATGCTGTACAAGCACCAATCGCTGTTCCTCCACAGTTAGAGTGTTTATGGGTGCCTTTGAAAAGTGTTAGGAGAATAGGACAAGTATTATTGTGTGTGTTATACTACCCACCAGATTCCCCTGTCCATGACGGACTGACTAACCGTGTGGTGTCTAGTGTCGATTTAATCCGTTCAACGCACACTGATTGCAAGGTGGTTATTGCTGGTGATTTTAATGGTCTTGATAAGAACAGTGTGTGTGATGCTCTCCATATACGAAACCTAGTGACGCAGCCGACCCATGAAAACTCAGTGATAGACTTGATTTTAACAGACATGCACTCAGATTATTGTTCTCCCGAATATCTGCCCCTATTGGTCTTAGTAGACATAAATGTGTTTTGGTAAGACCTACGGCACTACCACCTCCCCCACAACATCGCACCCTCCAATACAGACCGTTCAAGGATTCGTCCGTGAGGAGCTTCGGATTCTGGATCACGGCAGTGGACTGGTCGTTCTTACAAATAATGCCAACCGTGGAACAACAAGAAAATGCACTGTTCGCCGTCCTGAAGCACCAGTATGAAACACATTTCCCCTTAAATCTTGGCGCAAACGAGATAATGACAAACCGTGGATGACCCCAGAAATAAAACGTCTGATAAACAAAAAGCGCCGTGCGTACAACCAACGTCACACAGCGATATCGTGAATATAATTCTGCTTCATAAAGGAAAATCATACAAGCAAAGGTTGAATATTTTTGAGTCAGTGCAAAATGAAAGTGGTCTTAATAAATGTATCACAATGTTAACTGAGCCTAAACGCACACCAGTGAATCTTTCGGCTTTTAACCTTGATGACCATCGACAAATTGCAAATATGATTAACGAACACTTCGCTGCCATATGTACAAACTACCCACCCATCGGCCCAGGTGTAGTACCGGCCCACCAGCCATCGCTTCCTCCGCCTCGTTATTCTAAACTACACATATATAAAGACTTAAAGAAAATAAAAACAAAGAAAGACACTCCCCCGGTGAACTCCCGTTAAAACTAATAAAGGAGTTTGCGTATGAACTGTGTCAACCTTTGGAGATCATGTACAACAGCTGCTTACCATCTTGCCTACACGATGGAAGAGCTCGACAGTGACAGGACTCCCCAAAGCTCCAAATGTTACCAGCCTTGGACAACTACGGCCTGTGTCACTCACAGACACATTCGGAAAGACGTTGGAGGGCCACGTAGCAAACCTGGTTCTTGCAGACATTCTACACAAAATCAACCACCAGCAGTTTGGAAACCTGAAGGGGCGCTCCACCACGCTGTACATGGTGTACCTCTTGGACGCCATACTTAAAGGCTTGGAGCAAAGAGACACTGTAGCCCAACTGTGTCTCATTGACTTCAAGAAAGCATTTGATAACGTGGATCACAGTGTAGCAGTGACCCACCTACACCACCTCGGATGCAGAACTTCACTGCTGCCGTTCATAACATCCTTCCTTACTGACAGACAGCAGTGCACAAGATATTACGGCGAGACATCTGAGTGGCTGCCAACAACCTGCGGAGTGCCCCAGGGAACATGCATTGGGCCAGTCATTTTCCAGCAGTTATCAACAGTCTTCTGCTTCAGTCATCGTGTAAAGCCAAGTTTGTTGATGACGTCACTGTATACGCAGTGACCAAAGAAACCGACCTGCAAAATAACCCAGTCCAAGAACAAGTCACCACAGCTCACCTTCTGTGTGAGGAGCTTAAACTAATACCAAACCCAAGCAAATGCAAGATCATCAATATCAGCTTCCTCAAGAGGGACGTGGCGTTCCCAACTGTTCATCTCTGTGGCAGCGAAATACTGCAGGTCAGTTCAGCTAAAGTGGTAGGGCTTGTCCTCACCTCAAGTCTAAATTGGCAAGACCACGTGGACCACATGTTCACTCAGGCGTCCAGAAGACTTTTTATACTGTTCCGAGCAAGGTCCTTCGGAGCAACAGAGGACCAGCTAATTTCCCTGTACTGTCAGAGGACCCGACCCGTGCTGGAGTACGCATGTCCAGTATGGCATCCAGCCCTCACTGCCGCACAACGAACTGCTCTGGAATCCGTCCAAAAGAGAGTGTGTCGCATCATCCTTGGCCACTACTATCGCAGCTGGCAAGGTTTGGACTGCCCAGGCTGGATGAAAGGAGAGAGCAGCTCACCCTCGGGTTTGGGAAGAAGCTGTTGAAATCGGCGCACTCACACCTGCTTCCACAGCGAACAGCAACTCGTCGCCAGAGCAGACACAGCAGCAGGATGCCACCCGTCAGGTGCAGGACAGAGCAGTACAGAAACTCCACAATTCCTTGTGTAGTACGGAGGTTGAACAAAAATATGTAAAGCGCCCTCTCATAATCAGTGCACACATTGGTACACCTTTTTTACATTGATAGACCTTTTTTTTAAGGTTTTTACTTTTTTTTATTTTTTATTTAAAATTTTTACTTTTTACTTTTTTTAATCTTCAATATTATTTTCTTTAAACATTTCTCTTTGTTTCTTAACTGCATCAACAAAATCTCAGGACGCAAACGGTAATTAAAATTGATTCATTGTCATTGTAAGCCAAGACCTTTTCAGAAACATGAAATATCTCACGATTCTTTGTAATCTGCTCTTGGTGAATAAACTTATTATTATTATTATTATTATTATTATTATTATTATTACTATTATTATTATTATTATCATTATTATTATTATTACACTAGGATGTAGCTGGGCAATAAATGTAGTCTACTGTGCAATTCCAAGGAATTGTGAAGATAATTCATCAGTGATTATTGTTCAATAACACTGAGTTTAATTCAATATTGAAATGCTTATTGTTGATGAAAAAATAATACAATAAAATACAAAGGCTATTTAAACATATTTCATTTTGTCTGAGGGTCAAAATAGGTTAAGAGAATATTAACTGTATAAAAATGTCTTCACCATATATAATGACATTGGTACCCAAGGAAATGAAGACTGTGCAGCCTTATCCATCAGGCTGTTAGATAAAGAGGGACTTGTAGCTCTACCTGGAGGAGCCTCTGGCTGAAGAGCCGTCACATGAGCAAGTAGTACCTAGCCCAGCACTCTCAAACACTAACTTTACCCGCATGTTAAAATCTCTGAAATAATAATGGAAACTGGTATCAGAGTGATGCTTGGTAAATATATCTAAAAAAAGAAAGTTTTAACCATTAGAGTGAGTTGGGTGTGATTCTGGAGTTTTACCAAGATGAATGGCGTATCGGAAGTAACATCAATTCTTTTTATCCAAAATCTTGTAACACATCCAGTCCGTGAGACTGCCATTTATGAGACTGTGAAATATCCATTATGGGTCTCAAGCCCTGTGGGAGAGATCACACCCAATAATATTGGCCATATGGGCGACAGCTTCCCTCATCAGCAACCATGTCTGGACCTCTGGTGACAGTGAGGTGAACGATTGTTTCAGTCCTTGTAGCATTATCTCTCACAATAATCCCCATAGACAGTACACAGGGAGGGCAGTTATTATAGCAAAACACACACACTGCATACAACAAGATGGTTTCCTCCCGAGAAGACTGACTTTGTTGGCACAACTCTATCTTCTCAGCAGACTTGCAGGGAGTTTATAAACTTTGTTTCCCCTCTCCGGCCTGTTACTACAGCAGCAAGCCTGGTGGAGAGGCATTGCTACATTAAAAAGCAGCCGTGTCCACTCCATAAATAGGAAAAAACTATGTCTCTGATACCTCAGTTCAAAGTTGGCGCCGTGCTCGAGGGGTTGGTTTGGGCACAGGGTCAGCAGACCATTCGTGCCTAGTGCTCGAGGGGCCAATAATGGCGCCCAGCAGCCTCATACACAGGGCCACCTATGTACTCTCTCTGTCAAGGAACTTTAGCCTACCTTGAGGGTTAGTGGATGAGGTCCTGCTCTGGGAAGTGTGCCGTGAGGTTCCGGGTCAGGGGAGGTCAAGCAGCACGCCCACCGGGTAATGCCTGCACAAAACACAAAGGGTCACTTCCTTACACTCACATAAAATATCAATACATTCACTTCTATAAAAGGGGAGAGAGAAGGTCTGACTGCAGGATGTGAACCAGTGAGTGACTTGCAGGAGTCAGGTGATAAAGACCTATTACTGACAAGGGAAGGGAAGGCAGAGCTAGGAAGTCACAGGAAAACATGAGGAAGGGAACATGTCATCATGATACTAAGGACTACAGCTTTCCAAGGAGAAACATAAACACTGGGAATGACTTAAGAGAAAAGGTGATGGAGGCAAAGAGCTTGTGGAAACTTAAAGAAACCTGGACAAATATGGATATGGAGACAATAAATAAACAAATACAATAAGGTACCAAGTCCCTGCAAGGTGCAGCCACTCCAATCTCAGTTTAACCATAACCCACGGCACATTACCTAAGTTATCATTATTATTATTATTCATTTTTTATTTTTTTTTATGTGCCAGCCTATAGCGGGGGCAGGCTTTCTTGAGGGGCCTGGATGGTGGTTTGATTGGACCTCATTACTGGAGTGCCCATGAAGGTTTTGGGGCCGACTCTGATGAATGTGGTGCTCTGAGGATGACCATCTGGAAGCACTGCCACCAGTGCTGGAAACCACAGAAAAAATATAAATAAATAAATAAATAACCTTAACTTACCTAACAACCTAAAATAAAATAAATACTAACTAATCTAACCAGACCTAAATATTCTTGATAAAAAACTGCCCCTTGAATATTAGAGTATATTTCATAACAACCTAAATATTCTTGGTAAAAAACTGCCCCTTGAATATTAGAGTATATTTCATAACAACCTAAATATTCTTGATAAAAAACTGCCCCTTGAATATTAGAGTATATTTCATAACAACCTAAATATTCTTGATAAAAAACTGCCCCTTGAATATTAGAGTATATTTCATAACAACCTAAATATTCTTGATAAAAAACTGCCCCTTGAATATTAGAGTATATTTCATAACAACCTAAATATTCTTGATAAAAAAGCCCCCCCAAGAAAATAGTACATTCTATAACCTCACCTAAATATACCTTGATAAAAAAAACAGCCCCATAAAAAAATACTGTACATTTTATGATCACCTAAGTCAACCTTGATAAAAACAGGCCCAACAATACACCTTGATAAAAAAAAGCCCCATAAAAGATTACTGTACATTCTATAACCTCACTAAGTAAACCTTGATAAAAAAAAGCCCCATAAAAGATTACTGTACATTCTATAACCTCACTAAGTAAACCTTGATAAAAAAAAAGACCCATAAAAGATTACTGTACATTCTATAACCTCACTAAGTAAACCTTGATAAAAAACAGGCCCAAAAATACACCTTGATAAAAAAAGACCCATAAAAGATTACTGTACATTCTATAACCTCACTAAGTAAACCTTGATAAAAACATCAAAAAAATATACATTGATAATAAAACAGTATATACAACGCCTAAATATACCTTGATAATAAAACAGTATATACAACGCCTAAATATACCTTGATAAAAAATAACCCATAAAGTATTGAGTACATTCTATAACCTCGCCTAAATATACCTTGATAATAAAACAGCCCCAAAATGTTACAGTACATCAGCTAAACATACCTTGGTAACAAAAACAAGCAATAAAGCATTGGAGTACATTCTATAGGCTCAGCTAACCTGGAGCACAGCATAATTACTGCTCAGGGAACAACACACCCGGCACAGCATCACCAGCTGGGGCGCCTCGTGGGTGAACACTGCCACAGACAACACATCATCATTGCCCAGGGGCAGGCCGGCAGGTACCGCCCCCCTCCCTTGTTGTGCATTCATTCCTGCCATTGTGTCTTTATCGTTTCTTGGTACTGCCTCCACATGTATTACTAGTTGTATAATCACACTCTGTCCTGCCTGGGGGTTGGGATGGCATGTTCCTCCCTTCTCCTCTGTTGTTTCCCAGCAACAATAAACTATCAATCAATCAATCAATCATTACCTTATAATAATTAGTAAAATTACAGAAGTACACCCACCGGGCCGACGTCCACCTGAGACAGCAACAAACAATGCAGCGACAAGCTAGCAATGTATTAATCATGAACAACTGATTAATCTAACCTGACTTAACCTAACCTAACATAACTTACCTCCATACAGTATATCCCATGCAAGATAATATTTCTTTCTTTATCATAAACAATTAAACTAACCTAACCTAAGCTGGCTCTACCTAACCTAAACCTGGCCCATGCCTCAATACAGCATATCCCCCCAAGATAATATTTATTTCTTTATCATAAACAATTAAACTAACCTAACCTAAGCTGGCTCTACCTAACCTAAACCTGGCCCATGCCTCAATACAGCATATCCCCCCCAAGATAATATTTATTTCTTTATCATAAACAGTTAAACTAACCAAACATAGCCTGGTCTGTGCTCTGCTGCCAAAATTCAATAAGAGGAAATATATACCTCAATATATCCCCCAGACAATATTTATTTACCGTGGACAATCAAGCAATCTAACCTGACCGAATCCTAACATAGCCTGGCCTGTGCTCTGTTGCCAAAATTCAATAAGAGGAAATAAATACCTCAATATATGCTCCCAGACAATATTTATTTATTTATTTATTTAGGACAATCAAGCAATCTAACCTGACCGAATCCAACTACAACTAACCTAACATAGCCTGGCCTGTGCTCGACACATGCCCCTCAGACCACATTTCACAGTACTAATATATAACGAACAAGTGACTTCCAACAGAGAGAAGTGCGGCCGTGTGTTGAGTGTGCACGAGGCAGCTGCTTCACACTGCAAAGAGGTGTCCCTTGCAGCGAGACGGCTCAACTCATGGAATATTACCACAATTTTGAATAATATTTCATTTATGGCAATTATTTTGAGAGAATTTAATACTGACACTGTTGCCTTTAGATCTCTGAGTGCAGTTCCTTGGGGGAACAAAAACCATAGCGGTGTAGGGCAGGGACAGAAGGGGAGGGAGGCAAGGGAGCATGGGAGGCGTCTGGGATGCCTAAATGTTAGGGGACGGGGAGTAGGGAAGTTAGAAGACATGGCTAAGGAATTGAGGGAGTGGGACTTCCATGAGGTGGGGGCTACCGAGACCCAGCTGAGGGAAAGACTAGAAGTCAGGTCAGGAGACTACAATTTTATAGCCAAGGGAAGGAGTAAAAACCCAAGGAAAGGTGGGGGAGTAGGTTTATTTACCAAACGGGACTCGGGCTTAACTTTTGAGGAACTAGATGTGGGTACCAGCGAGGATATTCTAGCAGTGAGAACAGGGTACAGGGACAAGGGTAGGTTGGAGCACCTAATCATAGTAGTGTGCTACATGACAGTGGAAGGGACGGGTGCAAGGGTAGAGAAGGAAAGGAAGTATGAGAGGGTAGGGAGGGTAATAGCAGAAAATAGACAGGAGCAAGTAATTGCCATGGGAGACATGAATGGACATATTGGTATCCTAGGAGAGGAGATAAACAGAAATGGGACTTTGTTATTAGAGTTTGTGGAGGAGCATGACTCAGAAATATTAAATTTAACCATAGCGGAGGGAAGGGTAACCTGGGCAGAAAGGGGAAGGGAGTCAGCTATAGATTATATCCTTGTAAACGAGAAGGCTAGGAGGATGGTTAGGGATATGTGGATAGACGAGGAGGGGCTCACAAATATAGTAAGTGACCACAATATGATGGTTTTAAATTGTGTTAGCCAGGGCCAGAGGGAGGAGGGGGAAACAGGAATAAAGATTGCCGCTGGAACATGAGAGGGGGTGACTGGGAGGCCTTCAGAAGAGACCTAACAGGTGTAGAATGGGGAGCGGATGGTAGTGTGGATGAAACGAATGACAGGATGTGGAGGACAGTAAATGAGACAGCCAAGAGGAGGTCAGGAATACTAGAGATAGGAAGAGGTAGGAAACAGGGAAAGAGGTGGTGGAACGAAGACGTCGAAAAGGCAAGGAAAGAGAGAAAGGAGCTGAATAAGAGAACCAGGAGATTGAGGAAGGAAATAAACGGTGATGCAGGTAGAGTAGAATATGAAAACACGTGGCAGCGGTATAGGAAAAAGCAAAGGGAGGTAAAGTGACTCATTAGGAAGGCAAGGGCAGAGACTGAGAGGGAGACAGTAGGGGAGCTCAGGGAGAAGGGAGAGGAGGGGGGAAGAGACTGGTATGCCTTCCTGAAGGGGGAGGAAAATAGGTAACAGCCCAATTTAGAAGAAATAGTAGTGGGAAACAGAGTAGTGAAAGGGAAGAAGAAATAAAAAGGGAAATCAGAAACTTCTGGGAGGAGATAGCGGGGTGAGTGAGCCTGTAGAGTTAGGGGAGGTGCACTTGGAATCTAGCAGGAAAATATTTGAGGATATGGGGGATTGCTTCAGTAGGGAAGAGATCAGGGAATATGTAAAGACACTCAAGGCTAGGAAAGCAACAGGGAGGGATGGGATTCCTAATGAATTCTATAAAGAAGGGCCAGGTGTAATAGAGGGGCTGTATAGGCTGTTTAGAAAGATTTGGTTAGAGGGAAAAGTACCGGGAAAATGGAACGAAGGTAGGGTGACTCTGCTACACAGAGGGGGCACAAGAGTAGGAAAGAGTTAAAAAACTACAGGCCCACAGCTGTCACAGACACAATAGGAAAGATTTTCAGTGGTCTACTTAGTGATAGGATGAGTAAATGCTGTGAAAGAAACAGGGTAATGGGGGAGGAACAGAATGGTTTTGGTAAGGACAGAAGGGGGAGGACAACATGTTTGTAGTTAACACGGTGATTGAAAGAATGAGAGGAACGGGGGGGAAGGTATACCTTGCTTTCCTTGACATAGAAAAAGCGTATGATAGGGTAAATAGGGGTTTGTTAAGTCGATTGTTGACTAGAATAGGAGTGAGTGAGAGGGTAGTAGGGATAATAGAGTATGTATGAGAACACACGGGCAGTATACAACCTAGGGGATATAGAGACAGGGTGGGTCAACAGTCATAGAGGGGTTAGGCAAGGGTGTGTGCTGCCCCCGCTACTGTTTGGGCTGTACACAGAGGAGCTGGCAGAGTGGTTGAGGGCATCGGGGTATGGGATAAGGGTGGGGAGTGAACGGCTAGGATGTCTCATGCATGCAGATGACATTGTGCTCATGAGTGAGGATAGTGAGGAATTACAACAAATGTTGGATGTAGTAGCACAGTATGGGAGGGACTTTGATATGAAGTTTAGTAGTGAGAAGAGTCAGGTAGTAGTAGTAAATGCTGAGGCTACGGACGAGGGAAGGACCTGGGCGCTAGGAGGGATGAACACAGGCCGTACAAGTTCATACAAGTACGTAGGGATCACAGTTGACGAGAATGGAACCGATAGGACCAAACAGAATAGAATTTCTAGGGCAAATCAGTGGGTAGGAAGGCTAGGAAGTGTGGCTAGATGTAGAGCTAACAGGTATGAGGTAGTTAGGGGGATATGGAAGGGCATGGCAGTACCAGGCCTCATGTGTGGCCTAGAATGCATGAGGTGGACAGTCAAGGAGCTAGATAAGCTGGAGGTAGTACAGAACAGAGTAGGCAGGCTGGCTCTGGGTGCCAACAGGTATGCAGCGGTAGATGCAGTGCGAGGGGAAGTAGGCTGGAGCACCTTTGAGGAAAGAATAGGTAAAGCAGTTTTAGGGTACAAAGTCAGGCTAAGAAAGATGAGTGAGAATAGGTGGGCATGCAAGGTATATGAGTGGGCGGGACAGGGGACGAAGTGGAACAAGTCTAGCATACGCTGGGACAAGAGATGTGGGCTGGAGGGCTTCACACTCTCGGAGATGACGCTAGGGGGGGAGGTGAAGGAAGTGAAGCGTACAGTGAATGACAGAGTTCAGGAGAGGGGCACGATAGACTGGAGCCAAAGGGTGGGGGCAAAGAGTTCTCTAGAATGGTACAAGTTGAAGGCCAAACCCAAGTGTGAGGCCTTCTACGATGGTAGCCGGGGTGTGTGTTGCTCTTCAAGGCCAGGACTAAATCCTTAGAGGTGAATAATAGGACATACAGGTGGGCAAATGGGGGAAGCAAGGTAGTAGAACATATGCTACTAGAGTGTCCTAGGTATGATAGGGTTAGGCAGAGTTTGGTAGAAATAATAACACAGGAATTAGGAACAGAAGTATGGAATAGGATGCTAGAGGGGGATGTAGAAAGGGTGATAGAATTCTTGTTAGGTCTGAGTACACTGCAGACAATGACCAGAAGAACAATAGAAGGGGTTAAGGAATTCCTAGAGAGAGCCTTTGCGGAGCGCACCGGATAGGGTGGACTCCTGTAGATGTCCCCATCTGTGCCTCTACGGGCTCTTTCAGACGGTTATATTTTATTTTTGGATTTTCAGGGTGTTGGCCCCGAGGGAGTAGGCCGTTATGAAGGCTGTAGTTGGATCCGAAAGGGACAACTACCTCCCGAACCAAGACCAAGACCAGGGCAGCAAATAATAACTTTTGGAAAATTAAAGAAAATTCAATAGTTATGTTAGAAGTTAATGAACACAGCCTGACACACTGCATTTTGGGCAGGGGGTGAAGCAAGTTAGGACAGAAACAGTCAGGGGGATTATTGAGGAGAGGGCAGCCTAATAATGTTGAGACACCGACTGCTTGTTTCTGAACAAAATACAATTCTCTTCATTGTTTTTTTCTCCAGAAATCACTAAATAAAATCATTAAATCCCACGCTGGGTATTTCCGTCAGCCGACACCGCTTGCCCAACTAGTTCAAACCAACCTAACCTAATTCAACCTTACATAACCTACCTAGAAAGGGTGATGCCCGTCACCCCTTTCTATTTTCCAGAGGTCATTTGTTATTGTACTGCATTCAGGGATGACAAAAGAATCCATGTTGTATTAACTTTGCTAGAGGTGGCTGCCCTCACTTCAACATTATCCATAGTTGGGTTTGATCAGGTTAGATTTGTTAAGGTTATTTGTTTAGGATAAATATGAAATATGCTTCACCACTGTTATCACTGGCAGTGGTGTGACCAAAGGTAATCTACACAGTCCCAATAACTTCCTAAATATTAATCTGGCAGGGAATTACACACACCAGACGTCACAGGCCAGTGTTGAGAAGGCACGGTAGGGCTCAGAGTATTCACCTATTTTGAGTGACCCATAACAAAATCATAGCAAGTATTGTTAGGCCTGGCCATGGGGGCACCGGGTGTAATACTAGACAAACACCCCATCTGTATCCCTTGCACCACCCCGTGAAACACCCTAAAGACAGTGGTCATGTTCTTAAGCACTTCATCGTCCAAGTGCACACATTTGACAAGGCTTTCATAGGAGTTGTGGGAGTCTTCAAGGGTAGCTTCATGACCCTGGTGGTGGTGTGACCCTTCCTCTGTTCCATGAACCTACAATAACACTCATTAGAATCTGATTTATCTCCTTTTTGGCCTTTGGGAAGAGTTGAGGGGTGGAAACGTCTGACACTGCCAACCAGACTGGGCCTTGGGGGCACCGGGTGTAATACTAGACAAACACCCCCACCCATCTGTGGCCTTGTGTAAGAAATTAGAATTGAGCCTCTTTTGTCTATTTGTGGGACCTTGGATTGAAGGTGAGGTCGGTATCATGACACTTTTGGTTCTCACATCAGCTGTTTCTAAAGGTCAAAGGGGGGTCAGGCGTGCTCTAATGAGTGTTTCTTCAGGTTTACGGTGCAGAAGGGTCACACCACCACCAGGGTCAAGCCTGGATATGCCCAAAACTCCTAGGAAAGCCTTGCCAAATAGAAGGAGAAGAAAGAAGAAGGTAAAAGGTAAACAGTCCCCAAGGCAGTGCTGAGAACAAGCCTCCCTCCCTCCCCGGCCTGCAACAATGACAGTATCACACACCCGTGGAGACTAACACGTGATAAAGACAGAATAAGCCATTGACACAGGCACGAAGGAGAGGAGGAGGAAAGGAGAAGAAAGAAGGTAATAGCCAGTCTCCAAGGTAACGCTGAGAACCAGGCCGCTCCCTCCCTGCCTGCCCGGACAGTACACACAGCCGTGGAGACTTACCTGGTTCTTACCTGGTTGGGCTCCTTGGAGGAACCCCACAGTGGCTAGCACGCCAGTCTTGTGTATTAGAGAACAACAGAAATCCAAGACAAAGAAAGATAAGACTGGAAAGTGTGCTAAAAGCCTGTTTAGAATGTTAATAAGTAGATTGAGCTCAGTAATGAAATAAAGTGTCTCCCAGGAACTCAGCAAGTCCCTTCTTGAAAGAGTTTAGGTTGGTTGACTCTGCTACCTCTGGGGGGAGTGAGTTCCGCAGCCTCACCACACGAACTGAGAAAAATCTATGTCTGGCTTCGCAAGTGCTGTGAGGAACAAAATTTTGAACTTGTGCCCTCTAGTAATATCCCTTGTTGGTGCCATGGTGAATAGATCTGTAGGTGATATAGCTGACATACCATTGAAGATCTTCCAACATTTAATAATATCTGCCCGCAATAGTCTTCCTTTCACAGGGTAAAGATCTAAAGTTTTAAGTCGCTGATCATAAGACATAGTCTCACAACCTGTGATAAGCTTAGTCCATCGACACTGAACTGATTCTAGAAGAGATAAGTCAGTAATATAACCTGTGTTCCATACTGGGGATGCAAATTCAAGAAGTGGACGTACATGTGTAATGAATAGTTTAACCATAAAGGAAGGTGAGCGACACAAGGTTGACTATAAGAAAGGAATATGACAAACCAGCAGCCTTTGACACTACAGATTGGATATGGTGATGGAATCTTAATGATGGATCAATGGTTATGCCGAGATCTACTGCAGCAAAACTGAAACTTAGGGGATTGCCTTTAACAGTATAAAATTAATACGGGCCCAAATCATAAGACTGACGGAGGTTGGTGCCAAAGCTCATGAGTTTAGTTTTGTCAGCATTAATCCTTAAGTCCCAAGATTCTGCAACTTTAATTAAAGAATCAATATCTCTTTGGACAATACTAATGCCCTCCAACACTGTATTAAGGCTCTGAGGCTTTATCAGAAGATAAAGTTTAAGATCATCAGCAAATAATTTTATGTTTGATACTAAAGTAGTGGAGATGTGATTTATGTAAATAAGGAAAAGAGTAGGACCTAACACAGAACCCTGTGGCACACCGCTAATTACTGGAAATGAAGAACTGATCTGTCCGCCCACTACAACTTCCATAGTCCTATGGGATAGAAATGTCTTGATCCAAGATAGAATAACACCATTAATGCCCACTGAATTAAGTTTAGTAAATAGAATCTGGTGATTAACAGTGTCGAAGGCTTTTGAAAAATCAAAGAGAATAAGATCAATCATATTGCCCGTGTCCATCCACTCAGAGACTGCATCATACATAAGAGCTGATCCTCCACAGACTTGCCAGAGCGAAAACCAAACTGGTTGACATTCAGTATTGAATTGGCTTCCAAATAATTATGCAGTGCAGCAACAATTATTCTCTCTAAAATTTTACAGCTAACAGAAGTGAGGCTTACTGGGCGATAGTTAAGAGGATCACTTCGTTTACCTTTCTTGAAAATAGGTACTACTGAAGATTTTTCCAAATTTCAGGAATCTCCCCCGAATTTATAGATGAAACGAATATTTTAAACAGAGGATATGCTAAATTAGTGGAGCAATGTTTTAGTAATACTGGATGAACAGAGTCAGGTCCCATTGCAGTGGAAGGGTTAATAGCACCGAGTTCCCTAGCAACATCATGAACTGTGAAGTGTATCTGGTGAAAGGAGCCATCATGTACTTGGTGTGGTGACTGTGGAAGACCAGAGGGTATGGTAAACACTGAGGAAAAGCACCACCTAAGAGCTGAGCCATCTCTTTAGGGTCGGATACTAAGTTTTCTGCATCACCGAGAGGACCAACGGAAGGACAGCCTACTTTTTTCCCGCGTATGTACGAGTGAAATAATTTGGGCTTAACTGAGTAACTATTAAGGATGTCCTCCTCATAAGAAATCTGTTTCTGAGTGGAATAGTTCCTGTACTGGTAATTTACATCCAGAAATGTTTGCAAAGCTTCAAAAGCGAGTTTCTAGCATGTACTGCTCTCATCTGTTTGTAATGGTTCCAACTATTCTTTCGGATGTTTATAAGAGCTCTAGGAGGTTTGTATTCCCATGGTTTGTAAGGGGCACTTGATGAGGAGCGAAGAGTTTTTTGTGGAGCATATGTTCTTCCAAGATAGTTTATATAGGACAAAAATTTATTGTATGAATCATTAGAGTTCATATTCTGGAATTCAAAGTCCCAGTCTACAGTGGACAAGAATTGATTAATTTGCTTAAAATTGGCTTTAGGCCAGAAAGGGGATGCAGCGCTGACATTTGACTTCACAGGTTTGTACTGGAAAATATAGCCACAAAGTATAACACAGTGATCACAGTTGGGAAATGGGGGAAATACATTAGAGGAGACTACTCGATCAGTTTCAGTAGTGAGAAATAGATCTAAAGTATTGCCTGCCCTGATGTTTGTTGGCTCATCAATCCACTGAGTGAGGCCTAATGAGGTGAAACAGTCTAGAAAAAGTTTATCAGTATTAGCAGTTACATTATTTACACCGCCTAGTAACCAAGAGATAGAAGGAAGGTTAAAATCACCAATCACTATTACTTCCCTGTTAGTACAAAAATCTGTTAGAAAATCTATGAGTTTATTATTGTCTTGAAGAGAGTAGGAGGGAGGTCTATAAACAACTACAATAAATATTTTGTAATCTGGAAGAAAGACTGAGCAGACGTTAGGTATTTTGATGTTCATGTTGAGACATCTGTAAGAATTATGTACATAAATGCCAACTCCATGTTTATGAACTGAACCAGAAACGTCATTTCTGAATAAGTTATAATTAGTAATTGAAACTGCAGCATCTGGAATAGTACTAATTAACCAAGTCTCAGTAACCCCTAATACATGTGCATTATTTGAAAATAAGTGCTTAACAAATGCAACCTTATTGATAAGACTATTTACATTACACAAACTAACATTTAGTTGGGTAGTAGGGGGGCAGTTGAGCCAAGAGAATCAGAACTGGCAGGCTGAGCTGAGGCACCAGCTAGCCTGTTCCTTTGTCGCCTCTCATACAGTTCTTTTCTTTGTTTGAATGTTAAATCCCTATTAACATAAATGCCATTGAACTCGTGGTTGTTTCTAAGATTTTTTGCTTCCGTCACTAGCTTCCTACGCGAGTCATCATCAGCAATTTTAACTCTGTAAAGACCCTTGATTCTATCAATACAAAATAAATCAGACACAGATGGAGTGGTATTCAGAAGATAGCGAGTGATGTTTGCAATGCTAGTCCTTGCATCTTCATTAGACTCGACCTTTACACCCCTGAATATGACTGATTCTTTCCTTTTTCTTCTCTCGTCCATCTCTACTATTTCCTCCCGAATAGACATTCTCAAATCATCCCCAGAGGCAACCTGAGTCGGAGAGGCAGAAGATGAATGCGAGGCAAGAGAGTCCTCAAGAGTGAAAACCATCGTGCACAACAGCTTCACCCACACTGGAGCACGCCTATTCAATGCAGTGCCTCCCAGCATAAGGAACCTGACTGCAGTAGCACCCGACACCTTCAAGTACCACCTGGACAAGTGGCTGTCAACAGTACCTGACCAGCCACCAGCGCCAGGTTATCCAAGTGGCAACGGAAATCGTCTTGGTAAAGATTCGTTTTAGGTCCGTGCCAGTATCTCATAATCTACTTTATGAAACATCACTATCTCTTCATATATCTTTTCTACAAACCTTCAGCAAGAGGAGAGGAGCCAGTGGGAAGCAGCGGAGGTCCACCTCAGCTGTGTCCGTAGTCGACGAGATTCAACAAAGTAAATAACCTTGGCATCACCATAGTCTGCCTCACTAAGCCTCTCCCTCCCCCAGCCTCTTAGCACTGACAACAACACAGCCATAGAACAACACATTACAGGGCAACACAAGAATCTTTGTCTTCATTTTATGCGGTAAATATGGAGGAACACACCTTGCAATGAACGCTGCTCACCAACACACACACACACACGTCAACACGCCCCGCCAGGCACTACTCGGCCTTGGTCTGGGGCTCGGGTCTCCCTTCCTCCCTCTCCACCATTACCAAAACAGAGTAACGATTTCTGTCATAACTACAAGGGAATCTCATTACTGGGGCACGTGCGGCTGGGTGTTGTGTGGTGGTGGAAGGTGCAGCTATATGTTTAGCGTCCGTGGCTATATATATATAAAAAATCATAGGTACTGTACCGCTGTACCGCTACACTGCTTTCACAAGTGTGTGTGTGTGTGTGTGTGTTTAGCTATTTGTAGTCTAGGTGGCCCGAGCTAAGCTCTAATAGTCCCGTCTCCATAAATACATTCATCCAGCCTTTCCTTCATTAGGTGGACACTGCTCGCCTCCACCACCTCTTCCTGCAAGCTGTTCCATGTGTTAACACTTCTGTGTGGAAAACTATAACCTACTTTTTTAAGTCACAAACAGGTTCCTTTATGAAGTTTCTTTCCATGTCCTCTCAGCCCCTGTGTTCTCACAGTTGAGAAGAGATCATCTCTATCCACCTCATCAAACTTATTTACCAACTTATACAGCGTGATCAGATCTCCTCTCTCCCTTCTTTGTTCCAGTGTCGTCAAGTCCATCTCCTTCAATCTGTGTGTGTGTGTGTGTGTGTGTGTGTTTACCTGATTGTATTTACCATGTCTTTATCTGCTGTCCAATTAAATAAAGCAAAATAGAACGTGCAAAACAGTCAAGCAATGTTTCATATCCATTATTATTATTAATATTGTTATTATCATTATTATTAGTAGTAGTAGTAGTGTAGTGACACGACTTGCCTGATGGGCGAGCCTCCCATAACCCACTTAGCCAGGGGGGTACCTCTTTGGCCGACTGGTAAAGGAGCGGCTCTCCCGTTACGCTGGTCGCGGGTTCAATCCCCGGCGCCGGCAAAACTTCCCTTGTCTGGATTAATTTCTCGTGTGTT
Source organism: Eriocheir sinensis (assembly GCF_024679095.1). NCBI lineage: Eukaryota > Metazoa > Arthropoda > Malacostraca > Decapoda > Varunidae > Eriocheir > Eriocheir sinensis. The sequence goes on along the minus strand of NW_026110404.1, from coordinate 85,371 downwards.
TCGTTACACGCAGTGGTCGTGTGGGAGTATAGTAAAGAGAAAAATTCAGGCATTTCAGTAGTAGTAGTAGTAGTGGTGGTACAATTAGCATATACCCAGATAGAAGGAGAAAGTATATATGGAACAAACGACATGTATGAGCTAGGAGAAGGAGGAGAAAGAGGAGGATTGGAGGAGGAAGAAAAGAGGAAAATAGAGGAAGCGGAAAAGAAGAGTGAAAACTGAAAAGAGAAAGAGAAGACAAGATGAGAGGAGATGGAGGAGGAGGAAACAATAAGAGAAGATAGAGAGAGAGATGGAGATAAAAAGAAAAGATGAAAGGAGGAGGAGGAGGAAATAATAAGAGAAGGTAGAGGGAGAGATGGAGATAAAAAGAAAAAATGAAACGAGGAGGAGGAGGAGGAAACAATAAGAGAAGATAGAGGGAGAGATGGAGATAAAAAGAAAAGATGAAACAAGGAGGAGGAGGAGGAGTAGGAGGAGAGGGCAGAATGAAGAGAATAGATAAATAGCTAGACAGACAGATAGATTTACACAGGTTATTGCATGATAACAGATAATAAACCAATAGATACTGAGGTTATTGCACAGGGATAGATAGATAGATATATAGGCAGAGATATAGATAAATAGACAAACAGATAAACGGATATAGATAAGTAGATAGATAGACAGACAGACAGACGGGCAAATACACAAGAAATGGTCAATAGATAGAAAGAGGTCATTGCAGTGGTAGTTAGACAGATAGACATACAGATAGGTAAATAGATACATAGATATAGACTCAATATAGCCGTAGAAACACTCCTATGTTAATTTTCCCTCCCTTGATAATGTAACTCCTCCTTTTCCTCCGGGTCTCAAGGTCAAAAGGTCAACCCCAAAACGCAACCCCGATGTAATTTTTGGAATGTTTAAGTTTCCATTATCGCGTATTGAGGCGACAGGAGTTATATTGAGGTTGATTTATAGGCCTACAGCACCCCTAGAATCCAGTATAGGCCTCACCGGGAGTGGCTTTACGCCCGATGCGGCCAGGTGCCATTCATTCTGCCTGGTTGATTGAAAAAATGTGGCGGGTGCCGTCCAAGGGTATATTTCTCCCTTTTTCAGGCCATGGCGGGGACTCTAGTGTGTTTTGTCCATGTCTTCCTGGTACAATAGGCTTAGTTATGTAATATTCACCGCACTGTGCAGGTATATACGCCCTCGTAGGCCTGTGAGAGCGTTACCTGTGTTGAAAAGTGTTGCCGTTGGGCCGAGTCGACTTGCATATTTTTGGTACGAATCGTGTGTTCCGGCGTGAGGGTGCCATGTGAGGATATATTTAACCCTATTTTTAGGCCATAGCGGTTATTGCAGTGTTGTTCCTGCATATCAAAGTGGTTAGTTATCTTGTTCAGTCTGTTGTTAAGCACACTGAGGGATAGCAAAGCCCCGTACAAGCCTGTATATGTGATGGGAGGTGTTGCCGTGGGCCCAAAGTCTTGTTGAATAATTTCTTGGGTGCCGCGTGAGGTGCCATAAGCCGATATATTTAACCCTGTTTTTAGGCAATACCGATCATTGTGTTGTTGTTCTTCAGTAACGCAGTGGTCAAATATCTTCACTAGTACACTGTTAGCCACGCTGCGTGATAACAAAGCACGGTATAAGCCTGTATACATGGTAGGAGGTGTTGCCGTTTCCCACATGTTGACCATTTTTTCCTTATGTGTGTATATGAGCATTTGACGCCTCAGTATGTCTTTCTATGCTAAACAAAGCCTAGGTATTGCAACAGACGTGTTTTGTACCAGTGTGGGAGCCCCTGAAGCCGTCTACCATTGAGTTAAGTGACCTAGTTTTGGGGTCATTGAGGTCGCCAGCTGATGGCAGTCGCTATCAGATTTAAGTATTCCCGGTGTCTTTCTATGCTAAATGAAAGCCTAGGTATTGTAATGGACGAGTTTTGTACTAGTTTAGGAGCCCCTGAAGCTGTCTATCACTGTGTTACGTGGTGCGAGCTACGGGTCATTGGGGTCGCCAGCTGACGGTCGATCGAGTAGCTGTCATAATATTTATCCACGTTCTGAGGCTTTACCGGCCATGCTAGTGTTGCTAATGTTTGTTTTAGTGATGAGATATGTTAATCAACGTTCTGTTTATCATACTGTGTGTTCTGTTTATCATACAGTTATTGCCTCTTCGAGCTTAATTTTGGAAGTATGGAAACTGTAGGGTGTTGCCATTCTTCAATACCGGATACATTTCTCCATATGTTAAGGCTGTACCGGTCCTTATTATGTTGTGTAGGGTTGTTTTAGTGCTGAGATATGTTCAGTAATCTTCTATTTATCGTGTCATTCAACCTCATAGTGTCTAAACCCTCACAGTGTCATTCAACCTCACAGTGTCTGTCAACCTCACAGTGTCTGAACCCTCACAGTGTCATTCAACCTCACAGTGTCTGTCAACCTCATAGTGTCTGAACCCTCACAGTGTCATTCAACCTCACAGTGTCTGTCAACCTCACAGTGTCTGTCAGCCAAACCGTGTCATTCAACCTTACAGTATCTGTCAACCTCACAGTGTCTGAACCCTCACAGTGTCATTCAACCTCACAGTGTCTCAACCTCACAGTGTCTGTCAACCTCACTGTGTCAACCTCACAGGGTCTGTCAACCTTAGCGTCTGTCAACTTCACAGTGTCTCAACCTCATATTGTCTGTCAACTTCGCTGTGTCAACCTCACAGGGTCTGTCAACCTTAGTGTCTGTCATCCTCACAGTGTCATTCAACCTTACAGTGTGTCAAGGAGAAGGGTAGGAGGGAGGGGTGGGAGTAGGGGAAGCCAGGGGCGGACCATCGCTGTTTAAGACACTTGAGGGAGGGGTGTGTTGGGGTCAAGTGGGGTTGTAGGGGTTGGCAAGGGCTTATATATGTGGTTGTGGTGGGTTGGGGAGGGGTTACGTGGGGTTGTGGGGGAGTTGTGTGGGTTTGAAAGTGGGTTATAATAGGTTTAGGGAGATTTCACCGCATGACACCCCCGCTCCTAGCATGAAAATTGCTCTGGTCTCGTTAGTAAAACATAACCATAACAATGTGCGTATGTGGGTTTTGTGGGGTTATGTGGGGATTTTGGGGGCTATGTGTGGTTGCCGAGGGGCTATGAGGGGTTGGGAATGGTTACAGTGGCGACTCCTGGCAACTATAGGGTGCCATTTCTAAGCCCTCATAGTCACTCTATTAGCTTATGTCAAAAGTATAAGGATCCTCTGAAAAAGTATAAACATGCCCCGCTATGTGCTGCCCCCTTTTGGCAAGCATGCGCTGTATAAGGGTATTATGTCATCGCTATGAGGGTAACCACGTCTACTATTTATAAAGGTCTAATAGGAGCTTATTCAGGTTCTATTGACTGTTTTCTTTGGTTCAGAGTAAAGAAGAAAGGTTAATCTATCACCAGGGTTGCTAAGCTACTCTTGGAAACGCCCACAACGCCCACGAAAGCCTTGCCAAATGGGAGTAGTTGGGCGACGTAAGGTTCAGGAACAGGTCACTGGGTCCATGCGAGGAGAGACACGGCCGGCGGGGTGACCACGTCGAGTATTTCTAAAGGTTAAATAGGAGGTCAATCGGGTTCGCGTTAGTATTTTTGCACATTCAAAACTACCACCAGGGTCACCAAACTACCCCTGGAAACGCCCACAACACCCACGAAAGCCTTGCCAAATGTGCATACGTGGGTGCCAACGGGTTCAGGAAGAGACACAAAGACGTCGCGGGTGACCACGTCGACTATTTCTAAATGCTAAAAATGAGCCCAATCGCGTTCTCATGACTGTGTTCTCAGGTTCATGGTAAAGAAGAAAGGTTAAACTATCACCAGGGTTATCAAACTACGCCTGGAAACGCCTACAATGCCCACGAAAGCCTTGTCAAATGGGCGTATATGGCCGACCGACAGGTCCTTGGGTACAGACGAGAAGACACAAGGACGGTGGTGACCAGGTCGACTATTTCTAAAGCTCAACTAGGAGGTCAATTGGGTTTGCATGAGTGTTTTTGCACATTCAGGGTAAGGAAGAAAGGTTAAATCACCACCAGGGTCATCAAACTACCCATGGAAACGCCCACAACGCTCAAGAAAAGCTTGTCAAATGTGCTTATGTGGGGGCCGAGCTCGACATGACAGAAAGACGGCGGGCCGCGGGGGCGAACATATCCACTATTTCCAAAGGCTAAAAATGAGTCTAATCGCACTCTATGGACTGTTTTCTTAGGCTCATGGTAACGAAGAAAGGTTAGTCTTCCACCAGGGTCATTAAGTTACCCCAGGACACGCCCACAACGCCCATGAATGCCTTGTCAATAGGGCGTTCTTGAGCTCCGAAAGGTTAGCCAGAGGTCACGGAGTACGCTGTGAGGTGGCTGGTGACCGCTTCATCTATTTCCCTTGTGGGTGGTTTTGTGGATTTTCTGCTGCGTTTTATTCGTTTTGGGCGTGATAGAGTTGTTTTCTTAGACATAGGGAAGCTGTGTGCCTAAGAGAGCAAGTAATTGGTCTTCCCGTAGCCATAGAATAAATAGGTTGAGTAATATATGAATGGGTGATGCACTCTTGCAAGATGCCCCGCCCATCCGCCTCCCTGCAGGGCTCAGACGCCTCCGATAACTATTTTCAAAGGCCAAAAAGTAGATTAACGGGTTCTCATGACTGTTTACTTAGTTTCAGGGTGAAGAAGAAGGGTAAGACTACAACCAGACTCATTAACTACCCCTGGAAACGCCCACAACGCCCACGAAAGCCTTGAACATAAGAACATAAGAACATAAGAACGCAGGAGTCTGCAAGAGGCCGGTAGGCCTGTACGAGGCAGCTCCTTTGACCCTAAGCTCCTTTATCTAACCTAAGCTCGTATCTACCTAATATCGCTGTCCATGAATTTATCTAGTCTTTTTGAATGTGACAATTGTATTGGCACTCACCACATGACTGCTTCCTATTCCACCACCCTATTAGTAAACCAATTTTTGCCTATGTCCCTGTTGAATCTGAATTTATCCAGTTTAAACCCGTTACTTCGTGTCCTACCCGGTTCTCTTACCAACAAAACCTTATGAATGTCTCCCTTATTAAAGCCCTTCATCCATTTATAAACCTCGATCATGTCTCCACGCACCCTTCGCCTTTCTAGAGAATGCAAGTTTAACTGTTTGAGTCTTTCCTCGTATGGCAAGTTTCTCAACCCCTGAATCATCTTAGTCATCCTCCTCTGCACCGATTCTAACATTTTGATATCCATTCTATAGTAGGGTGACCAGAACTGAACCGCATAGTCAAGATGAGGTCTAACTAATGCTAAATATAGTTTGAGGAAGACTCCGGGGCTTCTGTTGCTTACGCTCTTGAAATAAATCCAGTACCCTATTAGCTCGATTTCTAGCTTGAATGCATTGTGCCCTTGGACGGAGATCAATCAGAGCTCACTAAGACCCCTAAATCCTCGCACCCAGACCTACTTATGAGAGTGTCATTTAAGCAATAGTTATGTGAGGGTTGTTCCTACACTCAGAATACTGCACTTCCCTACATTGAACTCCATCTGCCATTTATCCGCCCAGTCATATAATCTGTTGAGTTCACCTTGGAGAATACTAGCGTCCTGATCCGACTCAATTACTCTACCGATCTTGGTATCATCTGCAAATTTACTAACATCACTACTAATTCCTGTGTCTAAGTCATTGATATAAATAATAAACAAAAGTGGACCTAATACCGAACCTTGTGGGACCCCACTCGTAACACATCCCCAGTCAGATCTTTTACCATTGATCTGCACTCTTTGCTTCCTATTGCTAAGCCTTGTCAGATATGTTTCCTCAGACGCCTCCGCCCCTCACATTAACTATTCTCAAAGGCCAGAAAAGAGGTCAATCGGTATCTATTGACCATTTTTTAAAGTTCACAGTAAAGTGGAAAGGTCAAACTACCACCAAGGTCATAAAACTACCCCTGGTAACGCCCACAACGCCCATGAAAGCCTTGTCAAATACGTATTCGCACATCACCTATTTCTTAAGGCCTAATAACATCTTTTTCCTTATTTTCCCTCCATGAATCATAGTAATAACATCAATAATATTTAAAAAATAATTATAACTTTGTTTATAGTAATCCCGTGGACTCGGCGTACAAAACCATCGGCGGCTCAGTCCCCATCAATTCCCGCGCGGCGTCCCTGGTGGTGGTCGCGTGACCCGTGATACTAAATCCTTTTTATCGTTTTCCGACAAATTACGCGGTGCCAGCGAACCACAGTGCCAGGGAAGAAAGAAGAGGTGCCAGAGATTACACAGTGTCAATCCCATCCCTGGAAAAGCTTATATCATGCGGAAAATTGGGTGAGAAGTGGAGGAGGAAACTGCCACCGTGGGTAAATTTCAACCTTGTATTTGTACATTTTTAGTCGAATTACGTGTTCCCGGAATGTTGTGGTGCCATAGAAAGGAAGAAGTGGTGCCAGTGGTTATACTGTGCCATTTCTAACCCCCTGGAAGTTTGAAATAAGATTGAAATAAGATAAAAAATAAGGGAAAAGTGAAAATGGCGGGGTGTCATGTCTGACACCCCTCTTCAGCACCATATATATATTTTTTCTCATTTTTAAAGTAAATTGCGTTTCCTCAAAGTGCCGCAGTGCCATGCAAAGAAAGAGGAGGTGGCATAGATCATACAGTGCCAATCTTAACGCGTGGGAATGCTAAAATAAGGTTGAAAAAAGAGAAGAGCGGAGGGTGGAGGGCAAGACAGCGGGGAAGTCGTGTGTTGAAAAGGAAAATTAACGAAAAAAAAATAGAAAATTATAGCAAGGAAAAGACAAGGGGAAGAGCGTGTGGAAATGCTTAGAAAATAATGAAGTAAGATTCGTGTGAAAATTAGTGAGAAATAGCCTAGAAAATAATAGTAAGGTAAAGTCATGTGAAAATTAGTTAGAAAATGCTTAGAAATAATGGAAAGGAAAAATAAGGTCCAAAATATAAAGTGATACTCAAATAATGAGAAAAAGCTTGGATATTAATAATAAGGAAACATTAGTTAAAAATAATGTGAAAAGAAAAGGCCTAGAAAATTCGAAAAAAATAAAATAAGGTAAAATAATGTGAAAGTGTTAGGAAATCCTTAGAAAATTATAATAAATTAAATTAAGGAAACATTAGTTTAAAATAATGTGAAAGTAAGAAAATGCCTAGAAAATTAGAAAAAATTAAAAGGTAAAATAATGTGAAAGTATGTTAGGAAATCCTTAGAAAATTATAATAAATTAAATTAAGGCAAAATGTGAAAATTTGTTTCGAAATGCTTAGAAAATTAAAATAAGGAAAAATGAGGTAAAATAATGTGCAAATAAGTTAGAAACATCTTAGAAAATAATAATTATAACAATAATAATGATGATGAAAATAATAATAATAGATAATGGTGATAGTGAAAGTGTCTGTGCATGTGTGTGCGCGTGCGGTTATATCGTTAATATTTTGTCACGAATTTAATTATATAGGTATATGTTGCAAGAACAGGAAGAAGAAAAAAAAACTACATCTACATCATGGGTTAGGTGAGTGTTATTATTATTATTATTATTATTATTATTATTATTATTATTATTTTTCTCAATTCCTCTACTTCCTCTTTTCTTCTTTTTCTATTTCTTCCTCTTTTTTTCTCTTCCTCTCCCTCTTTTTACTTTTTGACCTACTTTTTTCTTCTTGCTATTCTTGTCCTTTTCTTTTACTTTTTTCTATTGTTGTTATTATTATTATTATTATTATTATTATTATTATTATTATTATAATTAGATGATGATGGTGTGTCCTTTTCAGCTGACTGAGAAGGGGAGAAGGGGGGACAGCTGACTCTCTCTCTCTCTCTCTCTCTCTCTCTCTCTCTCTCTCTCTCTCTCTCTCTCTCTCTCTCTCTCTCTCTCTCTCTCTCTCTCTCTCTCTCTCTCTCTCCTTTCCTTCTCTTTTCATTCGCCTTCTTTTCATTCTATATTTTATAATTTCTTCTATTTATTTCATTCTTTCTTCCTTTACTTCCTTGTTTTCTTTCAGAGAGAGAGAGAGAGATAGAGGAGGAAGGAGGAAGAGGGAGTGTGTGGGGGATGTACCTCCTCTTCCCCCTCTAGGCGGTTACTCCTCCTCCTCCTCCATTCTTCCCCATCCCTTCTTCCCTCCTTCCCTCCTTCATAGTGGGGGGCCTTATTTCAAAATCGTGCACTTTGGGTTAAAAGCATGAAATTTGGCCTGAAGGTAGCTTTTAACATATTTTGAAGATTTAGATATAGTGCCATCTCAGTTTTGTCACTTAAGTGCCATTTTTCAAGATGGCCACCACAAAATGCTAAATTAACATAAAATTGCATAACCAAATGATTCAAATGCATTGGAAATTGGTCATAAGTGTTTTAAATCATTGGACATGATAACTTCTACTGTTGCAGATATGTAATAGAGGCTTAAAAGTCTGAGCAGACATATATGTCACATAATTATTTTATTATGTTAATTATATACCTTAATTAACATCATTAGTTATGAAAAAAAAAATAAAAGCCGTACTTCAAAAAGTACTTTACTGGTTTTGAGAAATGAAATATATATTGTATGCGTTTCTGTTAGGAATCAATGAAAGTAGCATTAAAGTGATCGGAAAGTATTTTAATCCTATGCAATTTTTTTTTTTTTTGTAAATCAGGTGTCATGCCATTTGTATTCGAAATTAATATGTTTATTCATGACATTTATAATTGTATTCGAAACTATAATTGCTAACTGTACAATCCAGTGATTTGATGTTATTTTACAAAGTTAATGTTTTGTAAAAAGCAAATCTGAAATCTAAAAAAAAAAGACTGGTAATGGTTAACGAAATTGAATAAGCTCCATTTAATAATGTGAAAAAGGAAACATGTTGAAAATTATCAATATTCACTCTAGATTGCTTTCTAAGCAACAATAATCAAGGCAAATGAAAGTAATATGTACCTTGGAAACACTAAACCCAATATCATAACTTCTCATTGGTAAAAATATTTCTCATATGTTAGAACAAAACCATGTTTCTCAAGTCAAAAACAATAAAAGCCAAGTTAAGCAAGTATTTCAAACAATAATGTCTCCTAATCTTCTTATTCTTGTCCACATAACTATCCAATCTCATCTTCTTATCTTTAGGATATTGACAATCGATTTTGATATTTTTAGTCAAATTAAAGATCTTTTAGGTTTACAAAATTATATTCAATGATCTATGTATTCAAATTATCAATTTTGGCTCCTATCATATCTCAACAATCTTATCTAAGGAAAATAAACTGTAAAGGTAAAATCACTCTGATATGAAAGTTCTTTGCAATATCTTAATAGAAAAATTCAAATCTCTCAGTTGATACAAATGAGTCATTTATGTTTTATAACAATCTCCATTGCAGTTGCATAAACCTGTGCACTTCAAGTTCAGTCCTTTGCAGGTACATCTTTTTGTTTTGCATACCGTTTTACAACCAAATCCTTCAGCTCCAAGCAAACCTGAGATACATCTGCTAAAGTTGTCCACAATGGTACCCAGTCATCAGCTTCATTTTCTTCCATCCCACTCTGAGGGACAAGGCAGATTTGGCATGCAGATCAAACAATTACCCCAAACATGGCCACCTTGATATGCTGCTCTTTTGCTTGCTGCACAAGAGCTGCTTTGGTTGGGGATATTTTCAATTGCCTTGTTTTTCCTGCAGTACAGATTCCTTCTTGCTACATTCACATCAACATCTACACTGTTCTTGTCATATACAAGAATAACAAATCTCTCAGATTTCTGACGATCTCCTCTGGAAACAGACCAGGACTGTCCTGTAATGACTGGAATGATTCAGTCACACCATCAAAAGATTCCCAGGCTTTCCAAAATGACTTCTTTCCTTTCAACTGGAACGATGGCACAGTATCACAGCCTGTGAAGGCATGGAAGACAGGCAGACACTTAGCTTTGACTGGACCAAGTGCCTGTGCAATGCTGTGAGCTGGAATGATACGTCGATGGTCACCAGTTCCATATACGATCCACATGTCAGCATTCATGAAAGAAGCCACTGCTACCCCAATTACCACAACATCACTGTCTACTGTTCGTACTTTAACAGACTGGTGACCCTTGTCAACTGCATCCTTGTAATGCACAAAAATCCGTGTGTCGGCTTCTTCATGAGAACAAGGAGACATATCACTGATGTCAAGACCAGCTGGATTGCTGAGGACTTTTCTGCCAGATGTTGCAAAAACCTGTTTGCCCTCAGGAATGTGCATACTTGTTGCATGTTCAGAAAGGAGCTGGAAAAGTTCCTTTTTGTTCTCCGGAACATTTAGAAAGGAGACCCAATTTGAAGGCAGCACAGTGTTTTCCATCACTCTCCTACGCTGACCTGTTCCTCGATTTTCTCGAGTTGCCCATTTCAGACTATGTTCAAGATACTCATCCCAAACAATGTCAACTCGATTTGAACTCTCCAGTAGCTCCTGTACATAATGTTCGAACACTAACTTGGCATAGTCTCCAAAGGTTTTACAACTGAGGTTTGGGGTCAGCATATGAATGATGGCTGGTCCATCTAAAACATAGGCTGTGCTGGCAACAGTAGCACTAGGTTCAATGAAGCTTTCCAAGACCTCCATGATATCTGATTTGGTTGACTGTTTGTCTCCAGGGGCCACTAATGCGGGTGGCTTGGCCTGGTTTTCATGAGCAAAGAAGGTTGCCATATCTCCCTGTCTGACCTGGCAGGACACATAGAGGTCTGAAAAGACTCTCACATCTTTCTTTGCTACTTTAATTTGTTGATGCAGCTTTGATGGTGCCTTCTTCTGAGGAGATTTAAATAGTGGAAACTTATTCTTGTGAATTGGATCAAATACTGACACAGTCCTGTCCTGCAGTCTGGTTTTAACAAATTCTTGATACTGTTCCTTGCCTGCCTTCTCTATGTATTTTACTGTGATAGCCACTGATTTGTCAGCTACAGTCTTGGTGTCTAAAGTTATCAGATCTTTAGACCTGTCCAAAAATGGATTTCCTAGCTGTTCTATAGCTTGAACTAGGTTTCTTACTTCACTTTTGAATAGCTTCTGAGCACTTTTCCCCTGCTCATGGTGGTCTGTTCCCATGGTATCATCTGAGCAATGGCCTATCATGGATGTTTTAAACATTGCCAACACGCGTGCCACCTCAGGTCCAGCTAACATCCATTTTCTCATAGCTTCCTCATTTTGTGTTAGTCCTATAATACCACCCTCAGCCTTCAAATGGCCATTGTTCTGCTCATGGGCATGGTCCAGTGCAATACCAGAGAAAGCATGACTTGTTTTGTGCAAGACGAAGCCCCCTTTTTTGAAATAATCATATATATCAGGGTGCTGAATCTCAAGCTGCATCATATCTCTCAGGTGAACTGGGATCCACCTAGCATAGTTAACATGGTCTAAGGAAAACATCCAACCAGCTAACTGACCTAGAGACTGAACATACAGATCAAAGTTTCCATCACGGATGGACCTGATGAAGGTTAGCACCAGAAGAGTAAACTCCATTGTGATGTACCAGTACTGAAACAGAGGACTTTCCTCTTTCTGTCTTTTTGTCCAGATGTCAAAAGGAAGTTTAACTTGATCTTGAGATTCAGTGAGGTAGTTTTCATATGCTTTGTGAAGAAGGATGTTGAGTGAAGCCACAAACACTTGGTGTACATGTCTTGTGCGTGTCACATGAGTAACCTTTAAGCAACTGTCAGCAATCCCTGATTAGGGTTGCACCGATAAGCAATTTGGCCGATTACCGATTACCGATTAATCGGTAACCAATAATCGGCCGATACCGATTAATCGGCCGATTATTTATAAATTGTAAATGTGATTAATCTTCATTAATTATTGGACACTGGTACCACAAAGTTAAAGACATACCGTAACCCACATGTTTACAACTTTGTTTACTGCCCAACTGTCATCTGCATGGAGAACAAATACGTCTAGTAATTTGTTACTTATAATTTAGCCTTGCTTTGTGGAAACATCCTGATTTTAATATGTTAGAATTTCCCAGTTTTCTCGTTCTTGTGGTGATCCTAGATGCTACTAGAAATGGTAGTGTACAGAAGGTTTATCAATCTCTCAAGTCTTCTACTAATTTACTGTCCTATGCACGGCAGGCTTGGTGAAGGACATTACTCAGTTACTGTGCTAAGCAAGTTGAAATAAGCATATAATTTTTCTTGGTTGTAATATAAAGTAATATGTTGATTTTTTTTTTCTAGTTTCAAAGTTGAAGCAAATACCAGTGCTTCAGTTCATATCATAATTTTATATATCAATTTGAATTACATAATATACATTTGCATAGGGACTTGTTGGAAATAAATGCTGTGGAAAGGTATTAGAGTTTTGGTAACATCACCATCCTTACATTAACATTATTAGTACTGTGTTATGTACACTGTATTATAAAAGAGAGAAAAAATAATAATCGGCCCCGATTAATCGGTCAAAAGACCGATTACCGATTAATCGGCAAAGTGGCCGATTAGGCCGATTACCGATTACTTACCGATTAATCGGTGCAACCCTATCCCTGATGAAGTGATATTTCCTAATATCAGAGCTTCAACCCATCCACTGCCTTCCACCCAGTCACCTAACATATTCAGTGCACACATTTCTATATGTAATCCACCCATCATCACAACAAATTTATCTTCACCATATATATCTGGCCAGTTCCACTGTATTTGTTTTATTGTTGCAAATATAGGCTGATCTGCAGCTGTAATAGGTTTTTGATCAGGATTTAGATAAATTGTTGCCTTCCTTATCACATCCAAACTATGTGCCAACATGCCTGTGGATTTTGATGATTCTGCAAACAGCGGCAATATGGCCGACATGCAAGGCTTCACATGATTTGAATCTTGTGCATTTGACGCATGATGCCCAGACCATGAAATCATTTGTGCTTCTATGGGATGTTCTGTTTCTGTTTCCAAAACCTGATCTGCAACAGAGTCAAGCCATTGTTTCTCCTTCTGTATAGCCTGTCGAAACACACTAAAATCACTTGGTGACTGGGGCAGACCAGAAGGAGGAACAGGTGGGTGCTTGTTCTCCAAATTCAGTGGCCTGACTCTTGTGTAGTCCTCTGGTAACACAGAATAATCTTGCCTTGATTCGGAATCATGTGGGATTTCTTGTGGCGTCCCTGGAAGCTCAGCTGTTGGTTGCTGGAACAAAGATATGCCAGTGCCATGTATGGAATGTTTTGCTGTTGTTGAGGAGTGATTGTGGTCAAAGTTATCCATAGCAGCTGATGTTACGAGTCCCTTTCTGAGCGTTGGAGGACATACAATGCCTGTAGCTTGGAAATGTGTACACATGTCTTTTTCAAGGTCTGTAGAAACACTTGTAACACGTTTGTATGAGACAGACAGATCAAGTTGGCACATTTCATCAACAATTTCCTTCTTCCTTGTTTTGGAATGTACCATAAGCCCAGTGTACAGTGCCAATGGAGTTTCATTTTTCTTGGTATGACGCATCTTTTCGGAAATGGTCTTTTTGCCAAATTGTCTGTAATTAAACATCAGTAGCTGTGAGAGACTCAGTGATGCTTGTGACACATCATAATCATCTTGGTCTTTGATATTGGGACTGTCAGTATCATTGACACAAGGGTTAATAGCACTTTGGGTACAGATTTCTCCTGACAATCAGGAGGAAATGTGCCACTAAATTCATTCTTCTGATCTTTCATTTTCCTTCTGACAATCCTAGCTGCTTTGCAAGAATTAAGGCTTCTTCATCATACTGATCATCCTTAAGTGACTTGTGAATGACATCTCCAACGTCTTCCTTGAAGACAAGATAAACATCCTGCCTTTACTGTAAAATCAAGGTTAGATACAGTTTCAAGGAGACGATCTTTCAGACGGGTACTGTGACATACTTCATGTGTTCCGAACTGATCTAATCTATTTTCATACATTTCTTTCAAGTCATGCAATTTGAAAACTGGTATTGAAGTTTCTTTGGCATCTTGTATGTATGATACAAGTTCAGCCAATGCTCTGCCACGGTTTTCCTTGTCACATTCATTATCTGCTTGTTTTTCACTTCTGTTTGCTGCTGAAGCTCTTTTGTACAATTTTGCAAGACAATCGGTGTGATACACAACATCTAACGCTATGACATCAGAACCAGCACTTAGCTTTGACAACAATGAGGTAGGTATCCTGCAGCACATGAGCAGCAGCCTTTATATTTTTGTCCACATTCTCTGTGGATGCTATGTGCAAGGTGCCTGCTGAATTATCTTTTTCACAAAAGAAGCACAATCTCTTTGCTTTACGGTCCACTTGTTTTGTTGAAAGTGACAGTCTGGTCACCTTGCTGCTAGAAACAGGCTTGTTGTTCCTCACTTGACTGTCTCTTTTCTGCTTTTTCTACTCTAGACTTTCCATACTGCAGTCTACATTTGTTGTGCCAGCAAGCTTTATTCTTTCTCAGTGTTTCTTCAATTCCAGATCCATCATTTATACGGTTCCCAAAAGGTAAAAACTCAAAACTAGACAGTCTTCCAATATCTTCTGCTATGGTCTTATATCCGGCGCCCACATCATGCCTCTTGCTGTTTGCTGGGCACTGAAGACGTTCCTGTGGCTTTGACATTTGGCATATCACACACTTGCTCCAATCAGTATCAGCAGGCTGATCAGTTTCTACGTTTAGGGAAGTGGAAGATGATTTCTCAACTAGTACACATTTTCTGCTGGCCATAATGTTACTGTCTGCAAGTGCTGATAAGCTATTGAAAAGCATCTAATCTGCATACTACATCTATGGTGCATGCAACATTGGGTTAGATCCACCTGGAAAGAAAAAAAAAGTATACTAAAATCGAGTATATATTAGAAATTCACATCACAAATTAACGTTTTCCCAAGTTTAAGAATAAATTATGGTAATTAGGCCTAATTGGTGATGAAACTTCAGAGTTTTGCACATCTATGGTTTGTAGGCATACTTATATAAGTAAAAATGGGGTTTACGTATACCATTTCGTTACATAATGGGTATAAAATAGGAAATAATTGCTGTATAACCATAAAAAAACATAATTTGACATATTTGGCGGCCATCTTGAAAAATGGGACTTACGGGACAAATTAGAGATGGCACTATATCTAAATCTTAAAAGTATGTATAAAGCTACCTTCAAGCCAATTTTCATGCTTTTAACCCAAAATGCACAATTCTTACCAATTCTCTACATAAGGCCCCCCACTATCATTCATTCTCTATAATTTCAC
This sequence comes from Eriocheir sinensis, assembly GCF_024679095.1. Taxonomy (NCBI): domain Eukaryota; kingdom Metazoa; phylum Arthropoda; class Malacostraca; order Decapoda; family Varunidae; genus Eriocheir; species Eriocheir sinensis. The sequence continues at coordinate 69,973 of NW_026110404.1, read as the reverse complement.
TCTAAAGCTGGATGTTGCGTCTACTTACGCAAAGATATCACTTACTCTGGTGCCCAATATCCTGATTCTTCAGAATTTTCTACCATTTGGTTAAGACTTCATTGTCACTCTATTAATAAATACGTCTGTGCTGTTTATCTCTCACCTAACCCTACAACTTATGTAAAATTATTTGACTATTTGAACTGTAAAGTGGAGTACATCTTGATTCATTCTCCCTTCGCTGAAATCTTCATCCTTGAAGATTTCAATGTTCACTACCAGATTTGGCTTTCATCCTCCTTCACTGACCAGCCTGGTGAGCAAGCCTACAACTTTGCTCTCCTCAGTGATCTAGAGAAGTTGGTCCGGCACCCTACACGTATTCCCGACCGTCTTGGAGACCGGCCCAACATTCTAGACCTCTTCCTTACCTCAAACCCTTCTGCTTATTCTGTCAAACTGTTTTCTCCGTTGGGCTCCTCCGATCACAATCTTATTTCTCCATCCTGTCCTATCGCTCCTGTACACCTCTGGACCCACCGAAGAGGCGATGCTTCTCGCATTCTGCTTCAGCTCGGTGGGACGATCTGAGGATATACTTTTCCGATTCCCCGTGGAATGATTATTGCTTCCAGGATAGAGACCCTCTGTGTGTGCTCAGCGCATCACAGAGGTGATTATCTCTGGAATGGAGGCATACATTCCTCGTTCTTTCTCTACTCCTCACGCTAAAAGCCTTGGTTTAATCACGCTTGTTCTCGTGCTGTCAATGATAGAGGCAGCTCACAAAATATACCAGAGCCTTCAAACTAATGCTAATTATGAACTTTACATTTCTGCGGAATCGTGCCAAATCTATTCTCCGACTAACTAAAAACTCTTTCATTAATAGAAAATGCCAAAACCTTGCTTTCCCTAACTCTTCCCGTGACTTCTAGTATCTAGCCAAAAACATCTCCTCCAACTTCACTTCTTCATCTTTCCCTCCACTCCTCAGTCCTGACGGCAACACTGCCGTCCCATCTATCTCTAAGGCTGAACTCTTCTCTAAAAACTCCACTCTGGACGATTCTGGGCATATTCCTCCTACTCATCCCCCGTCTGACTCTTTTATGCCTTTTATAAAGAGTCTTCAAAATGATGTTTTCTATCCCCTATTCTTTGACAACACTCAGCTATCACCTTCCTCAACACTAAACATCCTCGGTCTATCCGTAACTCAAAATCTCAACTGGAAACTTCATATCTCATCTCTTACTAAATCAGCTTCCTCGAGGCTGGGCGTTCAGTACCGTCTCCGCCAGTTCTCCCCCGCACAGTTGCTGTCCATATACAGGGGCCTTGTCCGCCCTCGTATGGAGTATGCATCTCATGTGTGTGTGTGTGTGTGTGGGGGGGGAGGGGTTCCACTCACACAGCTCTCCTTGACAGAGTGGAATCAAAGGCTCTTCGTCTCATCAGCTCTCCTCCTCATACTGATAGTCTTCTACCTCTCAAATTCCGCCGCCATGTTGCCTCTCTATCTTCTATCGATATTTTCAAGCTCACTGCTCTTCTGAACTTGCTAACTGCATGCCTCCCCTCCTCCCGCGGCCCCGCTGCACACGACTTTCTACTCATGCTCATCCCTATACTGTCCAAACCCCTTATGCAAGAGTTAACCAGCATCTTCAATCTTTCATCCCTCACGCTGGTAAACTCCGGAACAATCTTCCTTCATCTGTATTTCCTCCTGCCTACGACTTGAACTCTTTCAAGAGGAGGGTATCAGGACACCTCTCCTCCCGAAATTGACCTCTGACTTTGGACACTTATTTAACCTCTGTTCGGGAGCAGTGAGTAGCGGGCCTTTTTTTTGTTTTTTTTTCTTTGCGCCCTTGAGCTGTCTCCTTGGCTGTAAAAAAAAAAAAAAAAAAAAAGACAGTAGTGTAAACAGGGTGATTGCGGAAACTGTGGCCGCCCTCAGTGACCCGTAGGAAGTCGGGAGGTTTATCCAGTCTCCCCTTGATAAGGTGGAGTACATTCCAATCTAACATTATATCACCATAATCTGTTTGACCAATGCTATAAATATACTATTTTAATCTTACTTTACCATTCTCACGAAACTTACCTATTCCCATATAGTCTTGACATAAAGTACTTGTAAAAATGTCCATAGTCTGGCATGCCTAGCATCCCCCCCCCAAAAAAAAAAAAATAATAATAAACAAATGAAAATAAATTAAGAATAAAAAAAAGGTCAAATATGCCTTAACTATCTATACCAACCCCCTCTTCCCCCCCAACAAACTTGGCATGTTAAGTTAGGATGTGTTCGGTAGGACGGGGCAGGTTTGGCATGGTTAGGTTTAGCTAGTATGTTAGGTTGTTGAGGGAGAGGGGGTTGTGGCAGAAATGGTCATAATGAAACTATTCAGATACAGAATGAAAAGGTATGTTCTGTTTGGAAGGTCAGTGGTTGTGTTATTATGTAAAAAATACCCACTTGATTAGGTTAGGTTAGTTTGTAAGCTAACTGAAGCATGACTATGTGATTACCAACCTTGTTACAGCTTCTGCCACTTCAGTCCACGCTCTCTTCTTATCCTCAGGGGTGATGCTCTTCCCATAACACCCTCTGATTGTACGTATTTTTTCATGAATTTGATGTAAGAAGACCGTTTCATCTGGCGACCAATTAAACTTACTCCTTTTCTGCGCTGGTTCTCCGGCCCGTAGATGTGCTCATTGGGGCAGATGACGTGGTTATGGTGCGGTAATTTCAGCAGAGCAAGTTGTGACGCAGGAGGGGAGATATGTCGGATGTTTACGTTTTGCACGGAGGCGTCCTTAGCAACGAGCCCGCCATAAAGAAGAAGATAATAGTAGCCAGGATTTGCTAATACTTACACTCAAAGTTGACGAGGATAGCTGTTACTCTTAATAAATTGAGACTATTAACTTTGATAGTAACTTTAAGAGTAAAAGTTAATAGCCCTCGAGGATACGGGCCCAGGAGTCTTGGGAATGGAGAGGATGTGTCGCACTCGGCTCCCTTTCCGCAACAGGCGGTAGCTGAGAGCGAGAAGACGTTCAAAGCAGACGTTTAACGTCAGTGGCATACCGAGGGGGTGGGGGTATGGGGCCATGGCCCCCCCCTTTTGCAAAGAAAAATAATAATGAATAAACAAATGTTACAGGAAAATAATAGGAATATGTATATTAGTATTACGATTATGAATGTGTGTGTGTGTGTGTGTGTGTGTGTGTGTGTGTGTAGTTGAGAGCTCAGTGGCACCGAGTGACCGAGCTATTTCCCCTTTGGTTTTGTTTTGAGTTAATGGTAGGATATAAGGTGTGCTCTGAGTGAAAAAAGTAAGGTGTTAATGATGAGTTCATAAAATTGTGTGTAGAGTGCGACTTCAAACTGTCAACTGAAAGCGACGGAGGGTGTTTGTAGCGGAGACAGGAAGAAGAGGAATACGAGATTGGGATGGCTCTGGCAGAGAGAGAGAGAGAGAGAGAGAGCACGAAAGTCGTAAGTGTGCCTCCTTGCCTCTCATATTTACTTGATTTTAGGTGTAAGGTGCGGTCAAAGTGATTGGAGGACTATATAAGTGACTATATAAGTGAACTTGTCTGGTGACAGTGGTGAGTATGTAATAAGATTCTGTATTATGTCGGGGAGAGTGGCAGGCGACGCGAGACGCGTATGGGACCTGTAAGGTCGACCTTTGCCGCTATAATAATTGAGTGGCTGCGTGCGACAAGGGGCCAAGCGCCAACCACCGTCAAATTGAGTTAATAGTGTACTTAGCTCTATAATTTTCCCTTCTTCTTAGAAACAACAGTAATATGATCGTAGCTCTGCTGTGCGTGCAGCAAACGTTGATTAATCGTAGTAGTGTGTAGCTCATCAACCATGTCATTGCCATCACCGTCTCATTCAGTAAATATCACACGTTTGCAGAGGCAGTTGCTGATAATCGTGGTTAATTCTAACACAAAACATTAGTATACACTATTGTTACCCCAAAATTATCATCATATACATGACAGTTTCTTTAACTGGCCAACACTTCACTGCCGGCAAACATGGCGCGGGGCGGTTATTGTGGGGGTGGGGAGGGGGCCCTGGCAGAGGGGGCAGGGGGAGGGAGGAGGGACGGGAAGCACCAACGCGTCGTGTGTCAGGCACTCATCAATTTGTTTTGTTTGTTTAGTTTTCTTCAATTTTAAATGTGTTGTAGTTGGGAATATGCATTAGGGTTTTCGTTTGTTAATGATGAATGCAGCGGCGCTAGAAAAAAAGTGTCACCCGTCCTTCCAGTGCAAATTATCAATGAATATTAGAAGAAGAAGAAGAAGAAGAAGAAGAAGAAGAGAGAGCCAAGGTTACGTAGGTGAAGGAAGTCATGGTGGGGGGGGAGGACGAGAGGGTACAATGGGCGTGTCATAATAGGGCTGCATGTGACAAATACCTATGTATTACGCTAATATTCAAAGTATTAATTAGAAATTGTCATTGGCAGACTACATTCAACATCGTCACATTCAATTTTATCACATGCTAATATTCATTGATGACCACTCATTCCGAGAAAGCACAAATTCAGCCGAAGACCTTCCATTTCGGGCACGGACACCACCATGCTACTTTTGCGTCAGCCTAGACTTAATAAAAAAGTCACGACCTTGACATCAGGTGCTCAGGGGCATTCAATCTACTACATCATCCAGTGTGTCAAGTGTCAACGTCTCAACTCCATTCTACGGCCAGTCTTGAGTTAGTGTGTCTGCCAACCTAACACGCTCATGGTGTCAATCAACTTCAAGTATCTATCAGCCTCACTGTATCAAACTCATATTCTGTCAACCTCACAGTGTGTTAATTTCACGGTGTCAGTCAACCTCACATTGTCAACCTCATTGTGTCAATCAACCTCACAGTGTCTCAAACCTCACAGTGTCTGTCAACTTCATAATGTCAATCAACCTCACTTTGTCAACCTCAAAGCATCTTTCGACCTCACAGTGCCAATCAACCTTATAGTGGGTGTCTACTTCACAGTGCCAATCAACCTTACAGTGTCAACTTTAGTCTGTCAACCTCACAACGCCAATCAACCATACAGTGTCTTCCGACCTAACAGTGTCAATCAATTTTAGTGTCTTTTTACCTCACAGTGCTAATCAACCTTACAGTGTCCTTCGACCTTACAGTGTCTGTCAACCTCAGAGTGTCTTTCAACCTCACAGTATCTACAACTTCAGTGTTAACCTCATAGTAGGTTTCAGCCTGACAGTGTCAACATCAAAGCGTCTCTCACCTCAGTATCAACCTCACAGTGTCTGTCATCCACAAGGTATCATTCAACCTCACAATTTGTCAACCTCACAGTGTCTGTCATCCACAAAGTATCATTCAGCCTCACAGTTTGTCAACCTCACAGTGTCTCTCAACCTCAGAGTGAGTCAATCTCACAGTGTATATCAACCTCACAGTGTCTGTCAACCTCAGTATCTGTCAACCTCAAAGTTTCAACCTCATATTGTCAACCGCAGTATCTGAACCTCACTGTGTCATTCAACGTAACACTGTCAACCTCAGATTATCAACCTCACTGTGCCTGTCAACCTCACATTGTCAACCTCACTGTGTCATTCAACCTAACAGTGTTAACTTCAGATCGTCAACCTCACTGTGTCTGTTAGCCTCAGTTTATGTCAACATCAGTGACGCTGAACCTCAGTGTGTCAATCTCATTGTCTGTCAACATCACAGTGTCATTCAGCCTCACAGTGCCTGTCAACTTCAGAGTGTCATTCAACCTCACAGTGTCTTAACCTCACTGTGTCAACCTCACAGGATCTCTCAATCTCAGTGTCTGTCAACCTCACAGTGTCTGTCAACCTCACAGTTTCATTCAACCACACAGTGTGTCAACCTTACTGTTTGTCAACCTGACAGTGTCTCACAACCTCACTTTGTCTATCAACCTCACACACTGTGATCAATCTCACAGTGCCAATGAACCTCACAGTTTTTCAACTTTACAGTCCCAATCAACCTCACAGTGTCTCGACTTTTCAGTATTAACCTCACAGTGCCAACCATTCTCACAATGTCAATCTTACAGTGCCAATCAATCTCGGTGTCAATCTCCCAGTGTCTGTCAACATTACAGTGCCAATTAGCCTCACAGTCCGTCTGTCAACCACACAGTGCACGGCTGTCAACCTCACAGTCCGTCAATCAACATCACAGTCTATCTGCCAGTTTCACAGTAAATAGTGTACTATAAGGATGACCATCAAGAGAAACTTTTACGACGTGTATTTTTATGGTTGTTTGAAAAATACTTCACTTGTGAGGACACAACGAAAGCACTGCCAAAGAGTTTGAAATGTGGTGTTTGACCAGTAAGATTTATGACAATAGTAGGAGTTATTGGGTATATTGATTATTTTTTTTTATATTAGTAAAATTCATGAAAATGTGGTAATGGTAATTACCTAAGCATTCTAAAGGACTAGAGAGAGAGAGAGAGAGAGAGAGAGAGAGAGAGAGAGAGAGAGAGAGAGAGAGAGAGAGAGAGAGAGAGAGAAATGAGTAGGTTACAATATATTGAAATGAAAAAAAATAAAAAAATAAATAAATAATGTGATATTGGTAAGTTCCTATGCATTCTGAGAGAGAGAGAGAGAGAGAGAGAGAGAGAGTGTAGTGGAAGGTAACACAAGGAGGAGGCTATCGTACGCCTGGCAGCGTTACGTCGTCCTCCCTACCGCGGATAGGGTGGCGCCTGCGGGGAGGACTAAAATTATTGTCATTCAATGAACATACGTACAGTTAATCTTTTACTAAAGAGTCTAAGACCTGTCCTAAATGAACTATTAAGAGATGCTGTCTATCAATTGATTGTTTTTTCCAAGGTAGTAATTACTGGGCCACGTAATACTTTCAAAATCCGAAAATTGTTCCTGCTTAACACACTGCATTATTCATCATTTTATAACTCTTTTGTTATTCAACATTACGAAATCAATGTATATCAAGTAAAAGCCAAGAAAATGTAGTCTCTAACGAAGTATAACACATAGTTGCATATACTCTGTTTAGGACACACGAGACAGGTAAATAGTCCGTGGGCCACCCTCACAAAATAGCTCTAGAAAACAAGTTTCGTCGGGCATATGTCCGCATTGAAATTTTTCACGTGTAATAGGTTGCAGCAATGTTCTCAACACTTTATCCGTAGAGCTTAACCAAAAATACTTGCACATTAACATACAGTGAAAATTCATACATCGGCTTCTTGGTATGTATAAAATAGTATTCCCCACACGTTAAGTGATAGGAAAAGCAACTCTAAACACTTTTTCATCTATGGCAATTTGTGTTTAACGCCTTCGTTTTAAAGTTACAGGATGTTTAAATACGAAAATTGATCAATTTCCAGCCTTTGGTCCTGATCTGAAAATAACGGTAGAGACATCAGGATGGTTGCAAATTACTCTAAAATACAAGCCGAACAATTTATATTCACACAACATTGGGCTAATGCTAACTATTTGACCTATAAAAACAGTCATAGTTATGCATGCTGTCATGAAAATACCATTTGCATCGTATTTTTGCTTAAACAAGTTGTACAGCCTAAACAGTTGCCATTAGACAAAGACTGTCTTAATGTAATTTGTTTGTCTTGTAAAGTAGAGTAATTTGCAACCATCCTGAAGTCTCTACCATGATATTCAGATCAGGAACAAAGGTTGGATTCCAGTTAATTACAGGATGTTTAAATAAGAAAAATTCATTGGAATCCAGTCATTGTTCCTAATCTGAATATCATGGTAGGGACTTCGGGATGGTTGCAAATTACTCTACAAGACAAACAAATTACATTAAGACAGTCTTTGTCTAATGGCAACTGTTTAGGCTGTACAACTTGTTTAAGCAAAAATACGATGCAAATGGTATTTTCATGACAGCATGCATAACTATGACTGTTTTTATAGGTCAAATAGTTAGCATTAGCCCAATGTTGTCTGAATATAAATTGTTCGGCTTGTATTTTAGAGTAATTTGCAACCATCCTGATGTCTCTACCTTTATTTTCAGATCAGGACCAAAGGCTGGATCAATTTTCGTATTTAAGCATCCTGTAACTTTAAAACGAAGGCGTTAAACACAAATTGCCATAGATGAAAAAGTGCTTAGAGTTGCTTTTCCTATCACTTAACGTGTAGGGAATACTATTTTGTACATACCAAGAAGCCTTTTTTTTATATTATTATTTCGTAAACGTGCACATATAACTGGTTAAGCTCCTTGAGACTAGCTTCTATGCAATATTACGAAAGTGTACGATATCTGATGGTGGCCCACGGACTAATAGGTAACATTACGTCAATGTGATCCTAAGAAAAGATTTACTACAAAAATTTATCCTGTATTATCTCCTTTTGACATTACAGTTGACAGTACAGAAACCCTGCCAATGTATTGCACATAATAATAAAGTCAACATACCTTGGATAAACATGCCCATTTGGCAACATACCATTCCAAATTATCTCACTCTTCACTGGTTTTCCAACTGGTCTTCTTACAACAGCCTCCAGTTTCCATGCTCTTGTAAGTCCATGTCCCTCCTCCTTGTCACATGTAAATACCTAGGCCTATACTAAATAGCAGAGTCGGTCCACTTTCTGGATGGTACACTACTGTTATTGTCATTATTTCTTCCATCTGTTCGAGAAATTATCTTGCATATATTCGAAAATGGACATCTGCATACTGTATTTCTTATATATGCTTCATAAATGTATTCAAACTTAAGCTACTGCTGTGGCACCACTTCCAACTTCCCATGCACAGGATAATCAGCACCCAAACCTCCACTGCAGCAGCTATATAGCTACTGTAGGTGTATTCCAGTATCTCACCTCACTTTAGGGACCGTTTCTATTCAATTCATTTCGATACCTGCTCCTAGAAGCTCCCACCAGGGGATGGCCACGGCAGAGGAGCTTCCATCTCTCACTATCTTGACACTCCCTTCTTGCCTGCTCAAGGTTTCTCAAGGATCCTTCACCTCTCTCTCTGACATACTCCTGCACCCTATCCCTCCATTTCACTGGCGGTTTTCCTCTAAAATTCTCTCCCTCTATCTCACTCATATAACCCTCCTGGTCATTTAACCCTCTTCCATTCACTCCATGTGGCCAAACCACTTCAAAGTCTGTCATTTCACTTCTTCTACCACTCCACACTTCTTCCCCACACCCTCACGACACATTCCAAAACGCTCATACACACTCTCATTATACACTTCATCCATTCTACTTACACCACATGCACTCATCAAATAATCCATTTCCACTGCCTGCACTCTGGACCTCTGACTTTCATTCCAGGCCCATGTTTCGCTTGCATATGTGAGGGTTGGTACTTTTACTGTATTTCTCAAGTCCCTCTTTACCGCCATGCTCACACTTCTACCCTTCATGATACGTTCCAAAGACCCTACCACCTTCCTTCCTTGCAGTGCCCTTTCTCTTGTCTCTCCTTCTGTACCACCATGCTTACACATAACTGATCCCAGGTACTTAAATTCATTAACCTCCTCCATTTCCTCATCATTCAAAGTTATTTTACATTCTTTTCACATTCAATACCCACTCTATATGGGCATACAAAATCCACACCCTCACTTCTACTCCACTCACAAACCATCACTTTACTTTTGTTGACATTTACTTTCAATTTTCTCTTTTTACATACACTATCAAAGACACTAACCAATTTTTGTAAGTCACTCTCGTTTTCTGCAATGAGCACTGTGTCATCAGCAAATAAAATAGAATTCAGCACCACTTCCTTCCCTCATTGTACATTTTACTCCAACTTCCCAACTTTGCCCTTCACTTCTCTCATAACACCATCCATATAAATATTGAACAACTATGGAGACATTGCACACCACTACCTCAAAAACAATTTTATCTCAAAATGTTCACTTGTTTCTTCATTAATTCTGACACATGCAGATGCCGCCTCATAGAATGACTATTGCACTAAACAGTTTTCCTCCCACATCATATACCTTAAGACTTCCCAACCGACTGTGTCATAAGCTTTATCCAAATCCATGAAGGCAGCGTATATTTTTTTTCTTTTTAATTTTTTTCTATTACCATCCTGAAGGAAAATATTTTTTCCAAACATCCTTTTCCCTTTCTGAAGCCACCTTGTTCTTCACTGATTTTCTCCTCTGTAAGTCGTTGAACCCTCTGTTATGACTTTTCCGTTTACCTTTCCGGGTACACTCAACAGACTTATACCTCTATAGATCCCACAGTCCCCTCTCCTGTCCTTCCCTTTGTAAACTGGAACAATGATGGCTTTTGTCCAGTCTGCTGGCCGTTCCTCTTAGTATCATATTGGTCTTCTCCATATTTAAGCAATCTTCTGTGCTCTACATTCCATCCCCATCATCTAGCTGTTGAATTTCTTCCTCCCCGCTCTCTGATGTTATTTCTTTGAACATGTTCAGGCAGTTACAGCAACCACAGAGACTAGTACAGTGGAGAGATCTTACATCACTCAACTGTTTCAATTCACCACAAGTGTCATCGTTTTTACAATGAATAAGGCACTGAGGATGAGGAGGTTCCATTTTCGAATTCCGAAGTCCAGCTGCACTGCTGCAGCTTGCCTCTTCTTCTTCAGTGTCTAGGAACTAGTCAGGCCATGAAACCATGGCCTCTGGAATAAGAAGTACAGTTTTTGCTGAAGATCTGGTCTGGTGAGCGCTGAGGTGACCCATGGGTGGGAGCTTGCACCTTGACAAGTCGTCTTCTTCTTGGTGGTTGTGAGGGCTGTAAAGGTCTGTTAGACCTTATTCACCCTGGTGAAGTCCTGTGAGGTGCTCACAGACGTTGTAGCTGGCCCGTCTTCCTCAGGAAGGCACAGGTGAGTGTCTTGGTTGACTCCCGCCGCCGCCAGCAAGGTGGGCAGGTGCCTGATGCACATTCGGTCTCATGTCAAGTACAACAAATGTAAAAATAAACATACAAGTAATTTGTTCTAACAAATTCCCAAAGTCGCAAGGCCATTTCAAAATTATATGGATTTTATTTACTAACATTACGGTCTTCTGTCTTCTTAAAAAACGAGAATAGTCCCGTGAGTCGAAATATTCATCAGAACGAACAGGCAAGGCGTTTGTTTACAGTTAATATTAAAACCTTATTAGAATAGGTACGTAAATATTTTTTTGTATAAATAAAACTACATATATTTGACATACTTTATTTGTGCTTTTTTATTCAATTCAATATTCATTAAAGCATAAAAAAAAAAAAAATATTGAATTTAATTTAGTCAGCCATAAAAGTACATTTTCTTTGGCGCTTTTAAGCATTAGAGAATACCACAAGTTTTTGTGGAATACTATCCTATTCATATAAAAAAATAGATTTTAATATGCTATTATTTCGTAAACGTGCAAGTAAAACTAGTTAAGCTCCTCGAAACTAGCTTCTATGTAATAAAACCTATTATATCCTGAAGAAAACGAGCGCTGCGGAATGATGCCCGACGAAAGTGTAAGATATTCCAGGATGGCCCACGGACTAAAAGTAAAGCGATGGTGAACGACCGACGCACGCCGTGTCATTACCTTTACATGCAGTTTTCTCGTTTGTTTACTTTTGGCGCTTGGCCCCTTGTCGCAGGCAGCGCCTCATATAACCACCTTTAATGACCGTTTTGTGCTTGACAGTGGACAGTGTAGAGTGGCTGAGTGACTATTGTATGCTCAGCACTTGAACAATGGAGCTGCTGAGTTGAATAAGAGCAGGTGATCTATTTTGAGAAACATTCGTTGACGACGTAGGCTCACGTGGCCGTAGCCTATTCATGTTATCCGTATAATATTTTCTGACCACAGATTCCAAATTTCTAAAAATTATGATTGATAGACTTCATTTTCTGTTTATGTAATACTTTTTTTCTACAGCGTGTGTCATTTCTTGAATTCATGCAGGCTTGGGATTTGTGTCTTTCCATTCTTTACATATTTCCTCCCTGGTCACAAAACGCCAGAAAACGCTTCACGTACGTACTTTATGTGGTGTAGGAAAGTCATTACTGACTCGGCTGATGCCCGGATAATTCAGTTAATCAGGTGGGTAAATAATGAAATAATGATTAAGAATAATTACTGCAAGACACGTTAGGTGAAGAATCAGCAGCCAAGTCTAATCTATAGCAATAAGTGACCCAGGTTTTCTCATGAGTTTGGAAGTGCTCACCTCAGTTCTAAGTGTCACTAAACCCTTGCCAGAAAAGCTGCAGGGGTCACAACAAGAACTGATGGGTGCTCATGGAAGTGTAGCTACACAGAGCTGCATAGATGCATTTCAGTCCTATCGTGATGGAAATAAGTTCAACCAACTTTTTGCCCAAGCTGAGGAAAGGTACGGAGATATCATCCAGAAGCCTTGAACAATCAGTGGTCATCATAAACATAATAAAGGCTAACCCTTCAACAGCAACTCCATAGGAGTACTATCGAAGAGCTATTTTTCTCCCATTTTCGGACACTGCTATAGCACAACTTAGGGAAAGGTTTGCATTTAAACACAGTAGGAGCTTTTTGTTGGGAAATCTTGTTCCCTCTTTTTCAGTTGATAATGGCTTTGGTAAACTGAAGGAGGCAGTTGAATTTTATGGAAATTTCTTGATGGAGATGCCGATCTCGTTGAAGATGAATATCTACGGGGGCAGAGTTATTGGAAGCGTCGTGAATCTCATGAGAGGTCAAAGCAAGTTCTTGAGACATTAGCATGTGCCAAAAAATTGGGCACGCGTCCAAAATTTTCCACCCTATTGCAAATTTTTCAACCCTACCTGTTAGCACTTTCACCAATGAGCGATTATTAAGTGCCCTTAAATTGCTTAAAACGTACCTTAGGAACGCAGTGAGTGAAAGTCGTTTAAATGGACTGGCCTTACTCTGTCCATTGTGACACAAATCTTGATCATGAAGTCCTTGATGAATTTGAACGTAAGAACAGACGCCTAAATTTGAGAGGTAAACCAGTTACAATGTATTGTTGTTGACAGTAACTAATCTAATTCATCTAGTTGATTTTTATTTTGTATTCATAGAATACCTGACCCAGTTTCCATGTATCTTGTAAAAATATGTATTACAGCAGCAGCCTGTATAAACGAAGATTATATATGTTATATGAATATAACATTTTTTCCTTGCCAGTATATTACTTTTTTATCAGAACATTTAGTTCTAGAGTAAGTAGTGTTGTTTCGAGGGTAAATTTTTGCAGTCCAAATTACAAAATGATCAAGATTTTAGAAGTAATGTTCGCTCAAGTAACATAAAATTAGTACTTTTAAGATTATTTAAATCTCCCAGATTTATGTTGTACTTGTATGCTGTAATAAACTTCTAAAATGTACAATGTATGTATATGTATGTATCAATACATGTATGTATAAAAATAACAAATTTACCCTTGCTATCTAGCAGAATCCTTTTAATAATACTGGACAGAAAAATTATATATATATATATATATATATATATATATATATATATATATATATATATATATATATATATATATATATATATATATATATATATATATATATATATATATATATATATATATATATATATATATATATATATATATATATATATATATATATATATATATATATATATATATATATATATATATATATATATATATATATATATATATATATATATATATATATATATATATATATATATATATATATATATATATATATATATATATATATATATATATGTATACGGTGTTTAACGTTATCTCAATGCCAGCACACTAGACGCATCACATTCCCCCCACACATACAAGGCACACACAGTGTTTAACGTTATCTCAATGCCAGCACACTAGACGCATCACATTCCCCACACACACACACAAGGCACACACAGTGTTTAACGTTATCTCAATGCCAGCACACTAGACGCATCACATTCCCCACACACATACAAGGCACACACAGTGTTTAACGTTATCTCAATGCCAGCACACTAGACGCATCACATTCCCCACACACACACACAAGGCACACACAGTGTTTAACGTTATCTCAATGCCAGCACACTAGACGCATCACATTCCCCACACACACACACAAGGCACACACAGTGTTTAACGTTATCTCAATGCCAGCACACTAGACGCATCACATTCCCCACACACATACAAGGCACACACAGTGTTTAACGTTATCTCAATGCCAGCACACTAGACGCATCACATTCCCCACACACATACAAGGCACACACAGTGACACACGAGGCCGCAGTGTGATGTAGGGACCAACACGACGACTGTAGCTGAGACACAAGGCGAGCTTATCACGCTGAGCACAGCGGCGAGGCGTCACCCTGAATTTGAGTGTGCTGGAAATAGCAGGCGCCGCTGAGGAGCAGGGAATGTAGCGTGTGGGAACACAACACTTCCTCTGTAACAGTGGCAGCGTTTCACGGGCACGGCCGTCTCGTCAATACTGAATAGGCTTTTCACTAACACCCATGGAAAAAATAATATCCTCACCTTGATGGATAACAAAACAAGAAAGAAACACACGGAGGCAGGCGACGTCTGGCTCACTTCCTCTCTTTTTCTCTCTTCGTCTTTGTCCTTCATTCAGTCTCCTTCTCTTTTGCTCCGTCTCGTTCATGCCCGCACCTGTTCTTCCTCTTCCAGGGCCAACACACTTTCCTTTCCTGTCCCACTGTTAGTCACCGTCTCCTGTCTATTTTGTCTAATACTTGCTCGTACATTATTTCTCTCAGTTTCTTTCTATTCGTGTCTCTCCGTCCCTCCTTCATCTGTTAATATGTTCCATTTATTCCTCGTCCTTTATCCGTCTGTATATTATCCCCGTTACTCCTTCAGTCGTCTATATATTCCCCTCCCCCCATCTCTCTCTCTCTCTCTCTCTCTCTCTCTCTCTCTCTCTCTCTCTCTCTCTCTCTCTCTCTCTCTCTCTCTCTCTCTCTCTCTCTCTCTCTCTCTCTCTCAGTCCACCAGTCAGTCAATCAGTCAGTCAGTCAGTCAGTTAGCCAGTCAGTTAGATAGTTAACCCGGTAGCAGCAACGGTCCAAATTTGTGGCTTCACCTTGTAGCAGCGACGGGCCAAATTTGTGCCATGATATAACCCCCCCTAAATAGATGATACATAATCTGATCACAAATGCTTGGATATATATTATGAAGTGGTTTGTGTGAGGGTGATTTTTTCTCATTTTTCTCACTTGGAGGAACCATTAAGAAACATGATCCCCGCTGCTTCCTACCGGGTTAACCATTCACTCATTTATTCAGTCAGTCCGTTTGCCATTCATTCATTCATTCAGTCAGTCAGTCAGTCATTTAGTCAGTCAGGCAACCAATCATTTTTTTTTACGTAGCCACAGAGTCAGTCAGTCAGTCAGTCAGCCAAATCAGTCATTCAATTATACATTAGTTAGTCCGGCAGTCAGACAGTTACGTAGGTAGTCAGACTGCTAGTCAGTCAGTCAGTCAGTCAGTCATTAGTCAGTCAGGCATTCAGTCAGTTATTTTCGTAGCCACACAGCCAGCGAGTCAGTAAGTCAGTCAGCCACTTACATCAGCATGGTCAGCTAGTCAAGATAAGTCAGTCAGTCAGTCACTTACATCAGCATGGTCAGCTAGTCAAGATAAGTCAGTCAGTCAGCCACTTACATCAGCATGGTCAGCTAGTCAAGATAAGTCAGTCAGTCAGTCAAGGCATTCAATCAGCCATTCT
The DNA here is from genome assembly GCF_024679095.1 of Eriocheir sinensis. Lineage (NCBI taxonomy): Eukaryota > Metazoa > Arthropoda > Malacostraca > Decapoda > Varunidae > Eriocheir > Eriocheir sinensis. The sequence goes on along the minus strand of NW_026110404.1, from coordinate 54,132 downwards.
TAAACTAAGTCAGTCACTCCAGCAGGGAGCGCCATCAAATCCCGGAGTCTGCCTTACAAAAATCCCGTTTTCTATCGTGTGCCGGGGCGGGGCTAAGGCCAGCGTGACCTTGAGGGCGGCGCAGGGATGAATGATGGGCCTTTAAACTCTGCCATGCATGCCGGACCCGAGCCAGTCGCGGCGCCCTGAATCACGCGTCACCGGCTACTTCGGGGGTCATGTTGGTAAACCTTTCGGCGTCCAGGCACACACACTGGGCAAGGCTGTCGTGGAGTGTTGGGCGCGTCCAGGGGTAGTTTACGGCCCTGGCGGTAGTCTGACGAGGCCTCTGTGATGGGATCTTGAAAATACTCCGGAAAACTCGATTACTCGCCTTCGTGGCCTTGTAAACGTTTGTTGTGAGGTGGAAAGCGTTTTACAGTTACAGTTGCTATTGCGCTTGCAATATGAAGCTCTAGGTTTCTTTTATTGAGACGTATGATTTCTTTTGTTTCTCGGCGTAATCTTTGGAATTCAGTTGTGTCTGTTTCATTACTTGTAATCAAGTATTTGCGACGCGCTCGATTTTTATTCTTAATTTGGCGTTTGAGTTGATTGTTCCGCCACTTAGGCTTCCAGTTGGCTGCTGGTCGTCTTTTACGGAATGGTACGCATAAATTCACGGCTCTACTTAAAGTTTCTGTGAATGTTTCCCAAGCTTTATTTATATCTGAGGCTGCAGAAATTTCGCTCCAGTCTGCATTCGCTACTAAATTTCTTAGTTTGTCAAAATCCGCACGTCGGTAATCAGGTATTCTTTCTTCACTCGTTTTCATGTTCTCTTTGATTTTATCTTAAACGAAATCATTCGATGATCGCTGTCGCTGAATTCTGTACCAACATTGAGATCCTTAACTAGGCTTTCTTTAGTTGTGAGAACTAGATCGAGGATGTTATTTTCGCGAGTTGGTTTATGCACATGCTGATAAAGCGCACTTTCTAATAAGTCACTGTATAGATCGTGACCCGAGTGTATATTTAACGTGTCTCCCCAACTCTTAAATGGTAAGTCAAAGTCTCCCATAATTACAGCTTCAGATTGATTACATGTTAGAAATTTGTTCGAACAGTTTTCTGTCTATTTGCATTGCTTGGTTTGGAGGTCTGTAAACAATGCCAATAACTAATTTACTCGAATGGTTTTTAATCTCTACGAAAACGGTGTCTATATTATTTATTCTTTCGACTTTGATAACACGTGGATTTAAACCAGCACGAATATATAAGACGACGCCACCACCAACTCTGTTTTCTCTGTCGCAAAAAAAATGAATAGCCGAGTAAGCTAAATTCCGCAATAAAATCTCTGTTATTTGTATTTAACCATGACTCCGCGACGGCGATAATGTGGAAGTTTTCCTTTGCAGCAAGTTCCTCCAGGTCTGTGAATTTATTTCGAATGCTGCGGGCGTTTACATAACACGCGCTTATATGGTCAAGGTGGGATTGGCTGGTGGTCCTTTGATTGTTTACGTGACGTTCTCTGTCGGGGCTCGCTGTTTTTTATGCTCTGAAAAGTGACACCTGCTCACTAAGAAGTCTTCCAAGTCTAGCCGCGTAATGAAAAGGGAGATGAGGAGGAGGAGACATGGAAACATGGAAACGCAGGCAACAGAAAGCCTATTGGCTCATTACGAGGTTGCCCGCTTTGGTGATTTAATCTGCTCGACAGCCTGGGGCCTGGGGAGCAGATGAAAGCACCTCGACATTGAGGAGCAGATGAAAGCGCCTCGATATTGAGGAGCAGATGAAAGCAACTCAATATTCAGTTTACTCCCGACGCAGCGAAGTGACGGTCGATTCTATATTTGAAGGAGTTGATAGTATTCGCATTTACTACTTCTGAAGGAAGATTGTTCCAGTGACGGATGACTCGGTTTGAAAAGAAACTCCTTCCGATGTCTGTGTTACATCGACTAGACTGAATGGGTAAACCGTTATTTCTAGTTCTTAGGTTGGTTTGCAATTCAAAGAAATTGGAGTAATCGACGTTATTGAATTTTTTTAGATACTTGAAGACTTGAATCATATCTCCTCGTAGGCGTCTTTTCTCTAATGTAAAGAGATTGAGTCGCTTGAGTCGTTCCTCGTACGGTTGAGCCCTTAAGGTTGGTATCATTTTCGTGGCGCGTCGTTGAATCCTTTCCAGTAAGTCAATGTCCTTTCTGTAATTAGGAAACCAGAACTGTACTGCATACTCGAGGTGCGGTCTTACCATGGAATTATACAAGGATAGCATCACGTCTGGCGTTTTACACTCGAAGTTCCTCGCTATGAACCCGAGCATAGTGTTGGCTTTGTTGTATGCTTTTTTACAGTGATTCGCGTGTTTCAGGTCACTGCTGATAGTGACTCCAAGATCCTTTTCCTCCTGCATCGCTTGCAGAGGTCTCCCATTCATGATGTATGTGTGGTTACTATTTCTGGACCCAATGTGCATGACTTTGCATTTGTCAACATTAAAGGACATTTGCCATTTTTCCGACCATTCGATAATGTGATTGAGGTCTTTCTGAATGATTTCGCAGTCGGTCTTTGTGAGGGCCTTTCCCCCCACCTTAGTGTCATCAGCAAATTTCGATATTGTGGATTTCAGTCCTGATTCGAGGTCGTTGATATATATGATGAAGAGAATGGGTCCCAGCACTGACCCTTGAGGCACTCCACTAGTGACTGGAAGCCAATCGGAAGGCTGTCCGTTGAGTAGTACTCGTTGTTTTCTGTCGGTGAGCCAATCTCTTATCCACGCGATCAGATTGGCTCCAATGCCCGCCGAGTGCAGTTTCTTAAGGAGTCGCTCGAGCGGTACCTTGTCGAAGGCTTTCTGAAAGTCCAGGTATATAACATCACTGGGGATGTGGGCATCCCAGTTCTTATATATACCTTGGAAGAAGTCTAATAAATTCGTTAGGCAGGAGCGCTTGTTTCTGAAGCCATGCTGGGTGTCGGAGATTACATTATTGTCTTCTAGAAACTTAACAAGTTTATCTCTAATAATCTTTTCGAGTATTTTTCCTGCCACTGATGTCAAACTTATGGGCCTGTAGTTTAATGCAACGCTTTTGTCTCCTTTTTTGAAAATTGGTGTTACGTTCGCCATCTTCCAGTCTTCCGGGACCTTTTTCAATTGAACAGACTGGTTGAATATGTTAGTGAGTGGCTGAAGTATTTGTTGTTTAAGCTCTTTTAATAACCGCGGGGACAAACCGTCAGGTCCTGTTGACTTGTTCGTGTCGAGTTTATCCAAATACTCTTTCACTTCTTGGTCGCATATTGAGTCAATTTTCAGAGGCGTGATTCCCCTCGGCGGGTCAGGGTTCTCTGGCATGGTTTCGATGTTCTCGACTGTGAATACGGATGCGAAGTTACTGTTGAGGATTCTGGCCATCTGTTTACTGTCCTGAGTTGCAGCTCCAGTCTCGTCTGTCAGGGGACCAATATTGGATTTTACTTTCTTTTTCGATCTGATGTATGTGAAGATTTTTTTTGAGTTTGTCTTGATGTCACGCGCTATTTGTTTTTCGTAGTTGCGTTTACTACTCCGAATAAGGGTGCGACAAGCTCTGAGGCTGTTGTGGTACTGAGTACGGGCTTCGGCCGTGTCATTCTCTTTCATTAGGTTATAATTCCTTTTTTTTAAGTTTTTAAGTTTAAGTTTAGGAGGAGGAGGTGATGGAAGACGAAGAGGGATTAAAATAGTGTTACGAGAACAAAGATGAGGAATAAATGAAGGAGAAGAAGAAGGAAGAAGAAGCGATGGAGAAGAAAGAAGTGGAATAGGAGAAAAAAGAGGAACTAGAGGTGTGGACGGAGGAGTTGGAAGATAATGAGGAGGAGAAGGACGAAGAGGAGAAGGAGAATGAAAAATAGAAGAAAGTATAAGCGGACGAGGAATAAGAAGAGAAATGAGAGGTGTTGCAAAAGGAGAAAAAAATAACAGGCAGAAGAGGAAGAGGAGGAGAAGGTAGAAAACGAGGAAGAGAAGAACAAGGACTCAGCAATACACAAGAAAAATATGGAAAAAAAATACGAATCAAAAATTGCAACACTTCAAACAAAAAAACAAAAAAAGGAGAAAAAGGAAAAGGAAAAGTCATATTAGGTGATATTAGGTGGGGTAAGATTCACAGGAGCTTAGGTTCACAGGAGCTACCTTGTACAGGTCTACCGGCCTCTTGCAGACTCCTACGTTCTTCTTATGTTCTTATGTTATCTGCCACATCCCCACCCAGTCATACACTCTGTCTAGTTCATCCTGGATCTGAGCCGCTCCATTCAGCGCCTTCACCCGAAACTCGAAACCGGCTCACGATGACTCAACAGAACCGAGTGATCTGTTGTGATCTTGCAGGGGAGGTGGCTATGAACACAACAACAACAACAACAGAATATCTAGATTGATAAGAAAGACAAGAAATGATAAGAAATGCTAAGAAACATGGTGCTAAGGCGGCCGTCACGGGTCACAGGCATGTCTGTGGCTCGCTTACTGAGCCTCAGCGGCCTCGCGCCTCCGCCACTCGGCGATCTCGTCGCGTATGTCTCGGTGGCACCGCAGCACAGCATCCCTGTTGCCCTTGATGTGCAGGGTTCGCCTGACCCGCACGATGCTGACGCCGTGGCTCCGCCGCAGGTCCTCCAGCTGGCGGTCACCGGGTCCTGCGAGGCGGGAGATGAATCTCTGCGCCACGGTGAGGCTGCGGTAGGCGAGGGAAACTGTGGCGCGGGCGGCAGGGACGGTCACTGGTGAATGGACTTCGCCCCGAGAGGCTTCTCCGTGCAGGGGTGCCTCCTCTTCTGCGGCACCGACATCAGAGGCTTCCTCCTCTCTTGTGGCACCGACATCAGTGGCTTTTTCCTCCTCTGCGGCAGGAACATCAGAGGCTTCTTCCTTTTCTACGGCAGGAACATCAGAGGCTTCTTCCTTTTCTACGGCAGGAACATCAGAGGCTTCTTCCTCTTCAGCGGCACCGACATCAGAGGTTTCTTCCTCCTCTGCGGCGGTAACATCAGAGGCTTCTTCCTTTTCTACGGCAGGAACATCAGAGGCTTCTTCCTTTTCTACGGCAGGAACATCAGAGGCTTCTTCCTCTTCAGCGGCACCGACATCAGAGGTTTCTTCCTCCTCTGCGGGGGTAACATCAGAGGCTTCTTCCTCTTCAGCGGCACCGACATCAGAGGTTTCTTCCTTTTCTACGGCGTTAACATCAGAGGCTTCTTCCTCTTCAGCGGCACCGACATCAGAGGCTTCTTCCTTTTCTACGGCGGTAACATCAGAGGCTTCTTCCTCTTCAGCGGCACCGACATCAGAGGTTTCTTCCTCCTCTGCGGGGGTAACATCAGAGGCTTCTTCCTCTTCAGCGGCACCGACATCAGAGGCTTCTTCCTTTTCTACGGCGGTAACATCAGAGGCTTCTTCCTCTTCAGCGGCACCGACATCAGAGGTTTCTTCCTCCTCTGCGGGGGTAACATCAGAGGCTTCTTCCTCTTCAGCGGCAGGAACATCAGAGGTTTCTTCTTCCTCTGCGGCGGTAACATCAGAGGCTTCTTCCGCTTCAGCGGCAGGAACATCAGAGGTTTCTTCTTCCTCTGCGGCGGTAACATCAGAGACTTTCTCCTCTCCTTCGGTACCGACATCAGAGGCATCTTCATCCTCTGCGGCACCGACATCAGAGGCTTCTTCATCCTCTGCGGCAGGAACATCAGAGGCTTCTTTCTCTTCTGCGTCACCAGCATCAGAGGCTTCTTCTTCTTCCTCTTTCGCGGCAGAAACATTTGAGGCTTCCTCCTCTTCTGTTGCATCGACATCAGAGGCTTCCACAACCTCGTGCGCCGCCTCGCCAAAGTCTTTATCTTTCACCGTAAGCACCCTTTCCGGGAGATCCTTCCGTTCATTGTAGGTGTCATCGTCATTGTAAGTGTCATCGTCATGATCTTCCACCGCAAACACCTTTTCTAGGTAAACTTTCCATTCGTTGTAGGTGTCTTCATCATTGGGGGTGTCTCCTTCATCGTCTTCCACCGCAAACACCTTTTCTAGGTAAACTTTCCATTCGTTGTAGGTGTCTTCATCATTGGCGGCGTTTCCTTCAGTATACATGGCCTTCTTTCCCTTGTCGGGTTTCTGTTCCAGTGGCCATGTTGTGGGAAGGGCCTGGAACTGCTGACTGGCTTGCTGGAGGCCGACTTTGTCTTCATAGATGTACAAGTAGAAGCTGCCAGGTCGCCCTCCATCCAGCAGCGCCTCCAGGAACTCCTCCAGGCTAACGCGGGCCTTGCGAGTTGCACCGCGGCGGTACGCCACACAGATCTTGATCTGCGTGGCCTCGGCGTCTGGTTTCCCGCTGCACCTGAAGAGGTACTCCAGGTCCAGCGGGGCAGTGACGGAGGTGGGGCCGGACGCCTCCGGGAAGGCGAAGGCGGCCACCTTCCGCGAGCTGAGGGCTCGCCAGCACCCCCGACGCCGGCAAAGGGTGATGGTCACCTTGTGGGGCCGAGCCCCGCCGCTGGCGCCGCCGTCGGCGGCCAGCACGACGCAGGTGCCGAGCACGGTGCGTCGGATGTTGTGCTTGCTGCAGGTTTTAGGGAACATT